>NW_019416568.1:109426-415212 GCF_000390285.2 Anoplophora glabripennis
ATGTGGAATTATATATAAAAAAGTTAGTATTTTCGTAGATTTCAGTACCTAAAACCTTGATGGTTTGATCGTTTTTTGCACCTGTTTATTCGTTTTACTGCGGCGTCTTTGAAAATAACCAGATGGCATGACATAACATTCCTATTATTTGATAAGCTTTAGATTATTCAGTTATTAAATGTTTGAAATTATTTGTCTTTGCGGAAAACACTATTTAAAGAATATGGGGCCCTTAATGACCAGGTACTTGTCTCTGGCAGTATAAAGGTCGATGTTCGATCGCCTTGCTACTGGGCACGCTTCAAAACCTAGGCGATGTTCGGTCCGATGTCTTGTAAAGCATATTACATTCTTCCTTAACTACCGGATATTAAGTATTAGAAATAAGACAGAAAATACCAGAATTAATGAGACACAGAAATGAAATGTCAGTAAAAAAAATTATATTAACAGAGATACTGTTACAGTTTCATAATTGTTGTAACCCACAGGATAATAACCTTTTCAACATTCCAGTCGCATTATTTACTTCATCCAATAAATTTAGAAAGATTGAAACGATGGCTATCTCTACCTCTAAAATGTCGCGTGAATCAATGAACCATTATTTTATTAGCGCAGCTTGAAGCCGAACGCCACCAATAGCCTTGTCGCGATGTGCCTTATGGCTTTTATATCTGCCGTCCATCGTCCATCTGGCCCGGCGACTAAGGAAGAAGACTTATTCTATTTATAGTTCAATCACGATTACGCTCTAGTTGCGCGGCGATCCGCTCTGACGAACCCCTGCTCTGCAGATGGTGTCAGCTCTGATTTATGCGTATCGGGGATTATAATTCGAAATGATCATGATGTGCCATGGGAATGCCGTTTCTTGTTCTCGCTGGCAGTGTCGCTCGATCGTAAAGCTGGGATGTTTACGTCGTCATTTTCCTGGACGACGTATTGCTTAAAAACGGTTCCATGGGTGTGGATTACATGTATATAGCCTTGTCTGCCATTGTCGAAAATACGGTTTTTCGAAAACTGTACTGCACTGTACTGTAAAATGTCGACAATTCTGTTTCCTAAGTGCCAAAATGACACTTCAGTTAATTAGAGCGATAGTGACGTTTTTGTTCTAGATCAAAAGCGTCTTCTTCATAAGTTCCTACTTTCATTAGTCAAAATTATGTAGACAGTACAAGATTTTTCTTAGGGTCTTGCAGATTTTTGAGAAATGTTCTTAAAAAAAAGTAGACGGCATATGCGAACTATCACGAAGGAACATGGTATTACCCAAAAGGAACAATTGTAGTCTAATTGAATCAGGTTGCCTTCCATTTAATTCCAATTTACATTATTCAGGAAAGAAAATATATTTTATTTCTTAATCTTTCTGTTGCCAAATATAGTACTTGTTGCCATCAGTAACGGAAAATTAAAAAGCATCAGATTATGTGGGGAAGATTCCATTCGAAGATATCTACGATAATAATCGCATAATATAGATAAAAATGTCTACCTTCATTCAATAGTGTGTTGCAATCTTTCAACTGCCGTAGACTATTTTTGATATCTCCATGGAAACAAGAGAAAAGTGGTACTTAAAAAAGACATAATTAGTGCGGCTGTATTGAAATGAGTTGCACTTATTTAGAAATTACCAACATATTCCATTTGAAGATGTCTACACGATAATAATCACAGCATTTACATATAGTCAAAAATGTTTACCTTTCATTCTATACTGTTTTGCAATCTTTCAGTTTCCGTAGACTATTTTTGATATCTCCATGGAAACAAGAGAAAAGTGGTACTTAAAAAATAGTAAATAGTACGACTGGATTAAAATGGGTTGCGCTTATTTAGGGATTACCAACAATTTCCTCACCTACAGCATATTTACATAAAAAAAGGAAATTTATAATGAATATGATCTAAATAATAGATGATTTCATATCAACTATTTCACTGAAAGAGAATAAGAAATAACAATTAAATTATTTTTTTACAACGATTACCTTATACAGGATGATTCACAACTTACCCAAAAAAAAAATTGGGAATAGATGCGGCATGAGAAATGGAGCCGATATCGTAAAAAAAGTTTCCGAGAAAAAAAAATTTAAGTTGTAGTACTTTCAAACATTACAGTATTCAAACAGTATTTTTGTATAAGCTTCTTAATGATTTTATCGATTCCCCAGATTTATTAGCTTTGATCAGTTTACATGTACCACAACATGATTTTAGAGTAAATGCACTGTTTCATGTGACTTTTTATCGAACTAATTCTGGTCAAAATTCTCCTATAAACAGAATATGCAGACATTTTAACTTATACTGTAGTACTCTAGATATTTTTCATATTTCGCTCATTAGTTTTAAAAGATTTTTAAAGGGAACTATTATTGTAAATTAACATTTTCTATTATATAATAATCATTTCTGTACTTTTATATTCAATTAGCTTTAAGTAATTTGTGGACATTGTTTTGGGCTATAAAGCCTGTGTTTGTCCCTTGTCCTTAAATAAATAAATAAATAAATTACATCGCTGGACAACTATAATCTATGGCGTCATTCCCAATACGCGTGGAGAGCCACGTGGCCTCGGCGACTCCCAATACAATCGTCGTTGCGATAGTGTTTACAATAGTTTTTTAGTAGTTGGTGTCAAAAATGGCTTGCGTGTATGGCAACTCGGAGTTGATGGATATCGTTTTAATTTATGGTGAAGAAAAACAACAGTTGTATTATGGTGAAACATTTGTATTATGGTGAAGCAGGACAACATCAGGTATATCAAATTATTTTATAATTAAAACCACAAATTAATTTGATTAATTAATAATAACAATAGCGGCAAAAGCAGTACAATTTGCTGATATAAAATCGTTGCTATAAAATTCTATTTATTCTTGTTTTTGTCCGTTTTAGAAAATTATATTTGTAAGAGTCCCCTGTACATCCAGAATTTTATTTTTTTTTTTATAAGTTCTGAATCACCTTGTATTTCCTATCAGATAACAGGAGGTCTTCAGAAAGTGATTTAGATCACATTTGACATGGTGGGACGCTACGTCACCGTCAACTGTTACGTTTTCCGATCTCGTGATCGACCGTCCATCATCGTGACCGACAATCAGCCCCAGGTAAGAATCTCTAATGTTCCCAGTACAAAGCAATCTTCTATCATCCATCAACTAGTCGCTATAGTCCAGGGCATACGCGGAAAAGCTCGTACTATTCGCTGGTGTAAGCAAAGTTGACAGTACGAGTCGACAATCAATAATTAACATACGCTTTCCTGGTAGCAACCATTCATTGCTGAAATATAGCGCTTCAGACATCGTCACAATGTCACAAGATATACTGAAACTGGCATATAATGCAGTTATTCAAAGAAACATCCTGCGTTTTTGTTCTTATTATTACTTTTACTACAAGTAAACAACAGTGGCGCGTACAGAGATAAAATGTAGTACATATGTGGAAATTAAAAAAACAAATTGGATTTATAATAAATTACATTTAAAATAAATAGTTTATGAGAATAAAGGGATTTTTGTAGGAACAAGGGTGCCAGACGTGAACTGATCCCTTCGTCCCTTCATAATGTATAAAGAAATTAATCAATTTCTAAGACTCTTAAAAGCGTATGGCACTGGATCCCTTGACAGGCAATGATTTATTACTTTGCATCGAATATGATCCTACTATATACAAAAACACTAATAAACGAAGAAAAAAACTACCAAAAAATCAAGAAGAAAAAAATTGCCCCGTAAAGGGTTGCAAGGATTAAGATTGTAATTAAAATCCTACTGTAAGAAGAGCATAAGTCCATATTTTTGAAAAATGGTGCAAATGTGGTATCTGGAGACTTAACAGAAACCAAACTATAAGATCAGATCGCTTATTAACTAATTATTATGGGAAACAACAAGTCTGCTGGCTACATGCTAGAATACCATTCCGCAGAATTCATGACCTCCAGAGTAGTTTTTTCCCAGTATGCCATTACATAAAAATTTTTATAAATGTGTGAAATAAACTAGTAGTATTAGTAGGTCACTCTCTGCCAGTAGGTACTTAATACTGATGGCATTTAAATATATGGTTATATTTAACACACACCCATAAAATCGTATGTCCGCTGTTCAGGCAACAGTTTACATAAAATTGAAGGTGCAAATTAACCCTTTAAGAACTATCTGTTTAATTTTGAACATTTAAATCAATAAATTTTAGCATTAACCGCCCAGCTTACATCTCTCGCTCTATGAACATATTCACAACCAACCCAGTTCGTCACGTGCGAAGCATTCGGGCTGCGTTAAAACGCCCCGATGGCCCTGCAAATTAATCTTTGCAATCGAGCTGGACGCGTCGACTAACCTAATGGAATTAAGATGAGATACAAGCCGGTGAACCGTTCTTGCAGAGCCATACGTGTCCCGATGACGCTGGAAATTGCGTGTGAAGAGTCATGAATATTAACTTGTCGGGTTCATTTAAACCGATCAATATTTGGTAAATATTTTTTGCGGTATCGAAATATTCTGTCGCCGTTCCAGTTTTTGAGAGCTGTTAAGACGATCTTATCTACCAGATCAGGTGCTCTTTGGTGCGTGATATCCGCCGAAACGAGAAACCGTTTTAGATTTTGCTCGGGGAAACGTCAAGCGGTGTTACGTTTCCGAGGGTGTATACGATGGCCACTAAAATGTGTGGTAATTTCTTCATTTTGGTGAACAATCCAGGTTTCGAGCGGATGTCAATTTTTCGCGCAACTTTCTAATAGGAACCACGAAATGGGGCCAATCTCGGCCATGGTAGAGAACCAAGTTGGGACCCAAATTACCTTTCACGAGTAGCGGAAGGTGCGGCGCGGAAATTATAGTTTTCACCAAACTTTCCAAATTCGGCGAAGTTCTCTAAGTTCCCAACATCACTCAAACACTGACGCCACATTTGACGACACTGACAATGGCCGATGCAGCCGCCAAGACGCGCTGCGACAATAAAAAAAATCACCTCAGTTTCGAATTTCGGAAAATGAAAAGTTTTGCGAATATTACGGAATACTAACTGGGGAGATAAAACCAAAGTACTACGTCAGGCTACAAGTCGATCATCAGTTCCAGTCAGGGATAATCAAAAGATGGGTGAAAACCGAAGAGGCCAATTGTCCAAAGTTAAGGCGGACTTTGATACAGGTCCTGTGCGGACCCGTCAAAGCCTGTGAACGAACGTCGACCCTAATACCTTGGGGCCAGGGCGGAAGGCCAATACATTCAGTATGACACAAAATTTAAAGTTGCGTTATATAAAGCTCTTTATTATTATTAAACTAATGGAAAAAATTAAAGGGTTAAAAGAATTTCCGAAATTTTTCCGTGATTTTTGACAGACTGTATTTAGGTGAAAAATGGCAGTATCGGGAATTAAAAAAAAGCATTTTGAAGCTCTAAGATTCTAGTTTTTAGATCTCTCGGTCGAAATGGACCAGATAGCATGTTTATTCAGCTTCAATTTCATTTTTTTTAAATTTTGATACGACCATTTTTCATCGAAATGTCGGGAAAAAAGGACAATTTATGGTTTTTTAGAGAATTGACGGCTAAATTAGAAATATTTCGCGAATTGACTAATATTAAGCATTACTTTCACAGTTCGATATACCCAGAAGAACCCTGTGAAGTTTCATCTCGATCTAGCCAAACGTTTCTTTGTTTCAAGCAGTCAAACTTTTGAAAAAAAATAAAGGGTCATGTTTTTTGAGCTTAAACACTTCATAATCATGATTAAAATGAAAAAAAATTTTTTGAACATTTCTCACATTTTTAACGTAAATAACGTTTAAATTGATGAATATAAAAATAAATTGAATTTTTTTTTTCAGAAAAAACAGTTTTTAGCACAGTAGACAGAACACCAGAGGTTCATCTTAGAAGACTTAATCCAGTATTTTCACCTTCAAATGGAAATCTGATAATAAATCTAAGAGTCAAAACACTTCTAAATATATTTATTTCTGCTGAGAACTAATAAATGTGGATCATCTAGTTCATCCACTGGTTATTTGCCATTGAGTGGAATATAGAACATATATTTTTAGATCGACATTGCAATTGCCACATCTGCTTTAAGATCTTTACACAAGATCTGATAATATGTACATAGCAACCGTCATTTTTAGATAATTTTTGATTGTTTAGATTATCGTTGATATCTACACAAAAATTTTATAAACGAGCATTAGAATACTTCTCGAATTAAATGGAGTATATCATTTGTATATCTAACAATCAGTACGAATATAGATACTTGTGAAGTAGTTATTGTCATTTAAATTAACAGACATAAGTTATTTTATTCATAGAGAGACTATTAAAAACAAAGCAAAGAGTTTATTTGTTATAAATCTATTCCTTTGAAGTTTTTATATCGATGAAAACCACTTTATTAAAGCATAACATTGCAGTTGAAGATCAACGGCCCATCAGAACCAAGTATTGCCACGACTGAATTACTTCCTTATAATCGTTCTAAACTCTAAGCCTTTATCTGACCCAAGGAACCGTTAAAACAAAGTAATTATGCAAATCTGCTCTCTTTCATAGATAGCGCTGATAAAAATCTTAAAATGTATGTGTAGTGAATTATGGCAAGAAAATGAGGATGTAAGTCCACTTTACTGCAGCTATCTGATTCAGAACTTGTTCGTCGGTTAGAAAAAATCGGGATGTGGTTACTGACACGGGATTGTAATTAACCTAATTATTCTTCAAATTACACGCTTGGAAGCCTGTGGATTAAAAAGAAAACAAAGGACAGAAATATTAATCAGGTTTTTAAGAATCCTTTAATAGCTTTTTTATAAAAATACAAAAATGTTTTTTTTTAATAATGGCCAAAACTTAATTCTTATTTCTTCTTTAAATAGGTTGTTAAATGTATTGTGATAAATAAATTGTCGTATTCCAAGGCACGAAAAATAAAATTTTTAACTATGTTTCGAAAATTTCCGCCAAAGTTCTCAAAAAGCTTCCAAACGCCTTACTTATTTACTTATTTTCGAGAACATAGCTCCCAGTCTAGACTTCGCTTCTAGGGACCCAAACCCCAATAACAGCGACGGTTACAAGATGTTCGTGACATGTCATACTAACGATATCTCAAAATTTAGGGGTTTACTTATTTAGAATTAGCAAATTTATTTTAGGCGTTTTAAAGCGCCACGTAATTCGTCATTCTTGAATTAATTCACAGAATTTATAACCATTAGCGAACATATATTATATGCTAATTAATACATAATAACAGATCCATGATCGCAACGGAAAAACATCCATTCTATTATACGTTTGATAAATGATTGTGTGGTATCGAGTTTCCCGTTATTATTATCCTGTCCCTGTTTAAATCGATTATTGCTGGTGATACAGAGAATAATAACCTATGAAGTATCTTGAAGAAACAACAATGAGCCTCCCACACTGCATCCAACGAATATGGCCAATTAAACAGCTCTCTGAATGTTAAAAAAATGATATGCAATTGTTTTAAGCATCTTTGAATGTTGAAATATGAAACATGTGCATAGGAAATTTATTCCAGTTTTCGAAACTGCCCTTCAATTCTCTGTATGATCATTTGTCGCCAAAATATCGATGATTAAAGACAAAACGATCCTTTTCCATTAAAAGTCCAATATTTCGATGATTGATGAAAACTGGTCGTATCGAAATTTAAAAAAGAAGGAAATTGAAGCTGAATAAACAAGCTATCTGGTCCATGCAATGGCTTGGCTGAAAAAAATGTTTCCCAGTCCGTGGACTCAGAAAAAAGAAATTGCAACATTTCGGAAATTCTTTTGACCCTTTAATGTTTTGCATTAGTTTATAACGAGCGTTCAAATAAAAACGTGGTCAAGTTGGTTTTGAAAATTTGGACGTAGGGCGTAGCGTATAGCAAATGAACTTAAACGTCATCTGTCAAAGCGCTATATCGCCGCTATCAATTTGAATATTTTCGTTTTAAAAAGCGTTTAAAATGGTGTTTTCTCAAGAACAAAAAGTGTTTATCATAGAGTCCTACTTTAGAAATGGACGCAAGATTGATGGAATATGGAAGTATTCTATTGATGAATGTTTCATAGAATTTCAAAATCAATTTCCCGGCGTTGTTGAGTACAAAATTTTTCAAAGTGCAGTTCAGCGTTGTGTTAATGTTTTTCGTGAAACGGGCAGTGTAACAAGAAAAGAAGGAAGCGGCCGACCTAAAAAGCGGACTGAAGAATTAAAAGAAAATGTCCAACAAATAATGGAAAATGTGCCAAGAACTTCTGTACGTGTTTTATCACAAATGGTGGGAGTATCAGTCGGTACCTGCCACACAGTGTTAAAAAAAGATTTGCGTTTGTTCTCCTATCGTTTAACTTGTCAGCAAGAACTTCATGAAGTTGATTTTCCGTGACAGGCTGTATTTTGTGAATGGTTTTTAAACAACTACGGTGAACTTCATAATATCACCTTTTTTTCTGATGAAGCCTGGTTTCATTTAAGTGGTTACGTAAACTCACACAATATGAGAATGTGGTCTTCTGAAAAACCAGATAACTTTTTTGTCGAGGGCCCTCTACACGCTCAAAAAATTGGAGTTTGGTATGCTCTCAATCGAAGGAGGATTTATGGACCTATTTTTTTTAATGGTACTCTTACTGCGCAAAGGTATAGAGAAGAAATTATCGCTCCTTTTGTTAACCAGCTGGAAGAAAACGAAATTACAAACTTTTACTTTCAACAAGATGGCGCAAGGACACATACGGCAGGCGAGACGACGAATATGTTGAGGGAAGTTTTCCAAAATCGACTAATAAGTCTCAATGCTGAACATGAATTTCCACCGAGGTCATGTGATATTACGCCGTGTGATTTCTTTTTGTGGCCTTACCTTAAAAACACTATTTTTGAACTGCCTATTCCTGATTTAAACCATCTGCAGGCTCGACTTATAGACAAGATTCGTGAAATTAACAATACCCCGAGCATCTTAGAAAATGTCTTTAATTCTTTGAGGAACAGGTGTGAAAAGTGCTTGGAACAAGGAGGGGGACACTTTCAGCAGCTGCTTTAATTTATTGTTATAACAAGGAGGGGGACACTTTCCGCAGCTCCTTTAATTGTTTGTTATTGTCATCACGATTATTCTTTAAAATAAAGTTATATAGTCATTAACGTTATTGCGTTGAGAAATGAGGTTAAGTTGGTCGCTATAAGCTACTCCCTACGTCCAATGTGTCAGAGCCAACTTCGACCACGTTTTTATTTGAACGCTCGTTATATGTTGAATTCAAAAACACCCTGTACATATATACTGAAAAGGTCAAATAAGGATCAAATAAAATAAAAGTAGGACGTTCTTTGGCTAAAATTGAGATAGTTAGTTTCGATCTACTGAAACAAAAATTTGTTACAAATTTCGAAATCTGACTTTACAAAGAGAGAGAAATACGGAACTGAGCAAGACTTCTTGACCAATCAGACTTCGTCCGTGAAATCCGCCATAAATCTCGACAACGACGCTTTCACGTACGTTTACGGCATTTTTCGACATTCCTCCCTTTCAAAACGTAACATAATTACCTCCGCAGACATAACAACGTCGAAATTATTTCACCACAGCCATAAAACCCACCGCCGCAACAGCGAACCAGAACAAAAGCTTCTCTCCCGGAATGACCCAGTGGTAGACAAAATGTAATAACTCGTCACATTCGTCATAGTTACTACCTGAGGTTGACGACCTGGTGCAACCTTTGCTCCGGTTTCTGCATATGTGACCGCTGCGGACGTCAGAAGCCGTCGTCGTCTTCGAGTAGGAGCCTTGTAGGAGTCATTTGTATTTCGATGGCACGCGCTGGGACTCGCCCACGCAGGCCTTGTATCCGACAGTCGAAACATAAACAAGCAACAATAGCGGAAATATACTGCACGCCACAAATAATGATCCAGATGGTTGCCGAAGAATGCGGTCATAGGTCTAGGAGTTCGTCGAATTAACAACAAATTTTTTGAATTTATAGAGAACATTATATAAACATAAAACTAAGTTTGAAGATTGCAAAACGTATCCGTCTCCTTTTACAATCAATAGTGAAAGAAGCAACAAAAGACACTGCCTCAAAAAAAAGAGGCTTTGGTTGAGACCGCGACCAAAACAGATTCAAGTGAGAGAAATATTGAATGTTCCCTTGCAGAAGAGAACAAATGAAAAGTTTAAATGAGATCAGGCTCAGAGAAATCGCAAGAAGTTTATCAGGACACCGTTGATCCCATCTACGGGTATCAGAATAGATTAGATTTAGCAGCAAAGTTTCAAAACTTCTAAGGAAATGACCCATAAGTTAAAGGAAGTAATAATTATAAAGGCATAAATGATTCCTTTCTCAGATCAACAATTTCTGTGTTAGCCAGTGTATGCGAAATATACCAGATTTTAAATTTATGTAGATGTAGTTGTGGTAGGCAATACAGATACGGTTTGTTGGCTCAAGTTGCTACATTCTTCTCTGTGTGGGGACCCAACAGATCAAGATATGGATCGAATACTTTTTACATACTACGCTTTCATCACACCGTAAGCTTCAGCATGGAGACTGTAACAGATTTTTCAAACAATAAATATTATACTTTTAAAGGATGGTTTTGGATTTAATCTTAATTTGGACTGACCTCGAATCATTTAGAAAAATTGTTAGTATACTGTTTTGCCGCAAACTTTCCAGGTAATTTTGAAAAGCCTAATTTGAATCTCAGATTAGTTATGTAAAGTCATTTCATGAAAGGTCAATTGCACTTTAGTATCGACTCAAGAATAACAATTAGATCTTTTTTTATAATCTACAAATGTTGTTCATGTGGCGACACTTGCAATAAATTTCAGCTTTAAAACATTTCAATTAAATAACATGTGAAATAGGTACTGTTGTTATATTTTGTACAGCATTAGGGTACAAATAAAATTAATGAATATCAAAACTGGCTTGTAGCTTCGACACGTACTGGAAGCATCGACGATGACGAAGATTAAACAAATTAATTGTAAGCTATATATCTAATTACTAGCTAAAACGGTATCCTTAGTTTAATTATACTGTCTAGAAGTAACGACTACATATGGTGCACAGCAGGCAGGCATCATGCCGAGAGCTTCAGTTCAACAAATCACATCACTGAATACTGCAGCTACCCGAAGACGTTGTGACCGCTTTAAGGTTTGTAGGTCTAATGGAAGAGGACAATTAGCAAAAATAAATTAAAAACAATTAATAAATTTTGCCATCGTTGGAAAATATCTCACGTGAATCATGAAAAGTTATTATTATTTGCCATAATCTCTTTTAACAATCGTTTTTCAAGGAACTTTTAAGCTTTTAATATGCAGTAATTTTATGTTTTAAAAATTTTTACCCCGCTAATGGAAAGGCTGCGGTTTGTCTATTAAGTATTAGTATTTAACAAATTAAAAATTTCATAGTGCTGTTTAATAACCAACACCAACTCGTAAGCACGTTTCTGTGCAGCGGCAAGAAAGAGATAGAATATTGGGATGAATTTTAATTTAACTTATTTGCTTTCTTCAAAATTACGTGATTGACTATAAAATTAATGTTTACTTGTACAAGATGTTTCGGAAGAAGATACCATAAATTGAGGATCCAACAGAATGTTTTTTAAAACGAAATTTTAATATAAACCAATGCAGAAAATTAAAGGGTCAAAAGAATTTCCGAAATTTTTCCGTGATTTTTGACAGGCTGTATTTAGGTGAAAAATGGTCGTACCTTCATGCTAACGCAACTTTTCGGAAAAAATTTTTTTTTCATCTTTTACACGAATTTTAAAAACCAAGAAAAACGGTTAATTTATGGTTTTTAGAAAATTGACGGCTAAATTAGAAATATTCACGAAATGACTAATGTCTTTTACATATACCCAGAAGAACTCTATAAAGTTAGACCAACGTTTTCTACGGAATTGGATTGGGAGAAGAGGCAGCATTGAGTGGCCTCCACGATCACCGTGTTTATCGCCAATTGATTTCTTTTTGTGGGGATACCTAAAAAGTAAAATCTATAGAATACAGCCAGCGTCGCTGGAAGATTTGCGTCAAAGAATCGTCATCTCGATCTAGCGAACCGTTTCGTTGTTTCAAGCAGTCAAACTTTTGAAGAAAATTAAAGGGTTACGTTTTTTGAGCTTAAACACTTCATAATAATGATTAAAATAGAAAAAAAATATATTTTTTGAGGTTTTCTCACATTTTTACCGCAAATAGCGTTTAAATTGTTCGAAAAATTCGAAAATTTTTTTGTTTTTTTGAAAAACCTTCCGGACATTGAAGAAAAGAAAATCCAATTGTTTCCAGCACGATTCGGCTTTTCCGTATTATGCTTCTGTTCATCAACTTTTAATTAAGTACATTAAAATTAAAGTTAATGTCCCAAACCAAATTTCGACCACGATTCATACCGTTTTTTGAGACTTTCTAATTAATTTTTGTGCAGTTTGTAATCACTTAAAAAACAGTTTTTTTTGAAAACTATCCTTTTTTAAAATTTCAAAATTTTATTATTTTTTTTTCAATTTAAACGTTATTTGCGGTAAAAATGTAACAAAAACCTCAAACAATTTTTTTTCATTTTAATCATGATTATGAAGTGTTTAAGCTTAAACAACATGGCCCTTTAATTTTCTTCAAAAGTTTGATTTGTTTGAAAAGCGGCTCAAACACAGCTGCACTGGGCCACCTAGCCATAAATTCAATTGTCAACAAATAGCCTAGCAGTGCAGTGCAGCAATGCGGAATTTTGTGTGATTCAGGTAATTTTAATTTATAATAGGCAAATTAATCATTTATTATAAGACGGACATTTTGTTTACTAATATTATTACAACACGGCATTTTGAAGACCTTTGGAAACGAAACAAAACGAAATTTACCATCAATATAATAAAATTGTTTGAGGACATAAATAATTAAAATAAGTTGTTGGCCAAATGAACGTATAATAGAAATTTTCTACACATTATATACAAATTATTATAATTTTTTACCTTCAGCAGAAAACTTTTTTAGGAACGCCTATGAAACTCATTAAATTTTATTACAAGGCGTTTTTTATACATGTCGCACTAAATGACGTCACAATGTCTTCTTGATCACGTGACAAAATTTAAATTTTTACATAATTTTAATCTATATCTAGAAATTATTATTTTGTTGCCACTGTTGTTGCCGATTATAGATCATAAATTTATGCGGTGCCAAAGAAAATTGTCGTGCAACATGCTCATTTGGCCTACCCTGTACAAAGAGAAGCAGGCGGCTTTTCGCGAAAACACCTCGCCGGCCGTACCTACGCCGGTGTCTCGTCGGTTACGGATGAATCACCGGAGGTCCACCAAGTGGGCTCAGCGCGTTCCCATCATCCACCCGCACCGCGACCCGAACCGCCGGCCCGAGGCCGCCGCCCACGACAGCGCCACTCCTCAGTCTCGATATGGAGAACGCCCGCGGGTCCAGGTATCATTCTCGACTTTCGGACACCTTAAAATGCCAGGCGGATGGCCCGTCCCCCGCGACAGCGACGCGCGACTTAAGGGGCCTACGTTCGACAGTCAAACTTTGGATCCCTCTTAAGAATTGAAATTGAAACGAAATTGTACTATTTCATTCGGAATATTCGGGAATTTTTATGATCACGATCTTTGTCATGCCACTATTAAATTAAAAATTAAGTAACCGTTTTATACAGGGTGTTAAAGAACTTATGTCAAAAATTTAAAGTGGTGAAAAAGGAGCAAAATCTGAGTTAACTGATGTCACAAACTTGTATCGGAAGTTTAAGGTCGTAGAGAAAAAAGATAATTAAAAAATGTGTTTAAAACTGTTTTGGAACTGCTGAAATACATGTATTTTATGGCGGCGAGTACTACAAAAAAATCTGTAACACTTTTTACGAGTTTGATTTCTTAAGAAGCCCGAGTGTATTCGAGAGGACGTGGCAATGTTGCAACGCGTGCGAGCGAATTGTATACGCCGCGCTGAAACTTGTGTGCAAGCAAATGGTGGGTACATCGAACATTATCTATGAAAATCAGCAGTTCTCAAAAGGTGGCTTCTTGCAATTTGAGGTAAGTCAGATTTTAAAATTACATTTTACTCAACACAAATCTGTGTATTTACCTAATTTTGACATAACGGACATGTGACAAAAATATTTGACATAAGTTCATTAACACCCTGTATACGAGTTGTTTCATATAAAAGCCAAACATTATAATGTTCTCTCAAGCGGCCATCGTTTGAAGTAGAATCTAAATTACATCTTTTTAGAAAAAAAAATTACATCAAACAAAAACTAAAAGTATTATAAAGGTGTTGCAGTGCATCGCAAGCATGTCAGTCTCGATCTAATGTCAAAGTAATGCTCACTGTTTTTTTCGACTCTAATGAAATTGTACATTTTGAATTCTTGCCTTAAGGTGAAATGGTGAACCGTACTATCATGGCGTCTTTTAACGGTTACGTGAAAAAAACCGCAAAGAGACCACAATTATGGCGAGACACCTCATGGTTTTAGCACCATGACGATGCGCCCGCACACTCAGTTTTGCCAATTAGTCGGTTTTGTGCCAAGAATCAGATTACTGTCTTCCTTCATCCTCCTTACTCGCCAGACCTGACTCCTTGCGATTTTTTCTTATTTCTGAAATGAAAATGAGTGCTGAAAGGACGCCGTTTTCAGACTATTGATGACATCAAAGCAAATTCGTCAGACTTTAAAGGCTATTTCAAACGAATCTCTTCAGGACTACTTCGCGAACTGAAAATACCGCTGGGAGGTGTATGAATAGTGGAGGGGAGGACTTTGAAGTAGACAAGAACCAAAAATATATATAGTTAATAATAAAGTTTAAAAAATAAAGTTCGGTTAATTTCTGAACGAGCCTCGTAGTGTCAATACAAATTAAAGCATCACATAACTTGTACGGGACATTTTTTTCGTAAAGTCAAAAAGTTGAATTAACAATTACTACATTGAAATAATATGAGCCAGATTAACCACATTTTCGACACATTCCGTACTATAGGCCTCTTAAAGAAACATTATCCATATCATTTGAACTGTTGAAGTAACGCAGTTGAAGAAGGCGATTGTGTTGATGGCAATCTCCTTATAACCGTGGAGAATCGACAATAACAATTTTTAAGCTTATACTAAATTCTGTAAGGCACACATTTTACATACAATTAGACAAAGCCAACGTTGTGTTCATACAAAATAGCGTCATAAAATCCTTACACAATGGTTCATAAATAAAAGTTAAATTTATAACCTACTTAATCTAATATCGTCAAGAAAAGGGCTGTCAAATTCAATTTTCAGGAATGACACTTATTCTCACATTAATGGAAAATAATACGCATAATGTGAGAGTCACCATTCTGCTCCTTGACAAAACATTCCAAAGGAATTATCACATAATGCCATGTTTTGTTTTAAATGTATTAACAGCGATGATAGATAAAAACTCCCAAATTATAACAGCTGCTGCATATAAAGCCGAACCTAATTATTCTTGACATTTTAAAAGAGAGATGTTATCTTAATAAATCACATCGATTAGAAACTAAACGTTTCGTTTCGGTAAATCGGCTTCTGTCTCCTACACGTTACCGATATGTGTCTAGGTAATGTATCCTTTGGTAAACGTAACATATAAATACCAGAGGTTCTGGGTTTTCCTAGAGAGAACGACCTTAATTGTCAAAGTCTGCAGAGAGACGGTACGCAAAATGGCATATAATACTACTACGAGTAGGTATTAATATATTTTTGGTACTAAAAAACGTTTTTCCTTATACCTTATTCTCTGATGTCGAGTCGATAGTTTTTTAGGATTTCTAGTCAAAAATTATCAATAACAAACATTTTATGGATATTACCTCTTTCTGGACAAAATATGTATACAGGGTGATTTCACTTTAAATACAAAAACTGCAGGAATAGATTAGTTGTCAAAAAATAAGTAGAAGTTGCTCTATAAACTTTTATCCTGGAGGACGTGGTATTCGAGATTCAAGTTTTAAAAAAAAATTATATTTTCGGTTATATCTTCATATTACGCTGAATGATATGAATGAAATTTATGTAATGAAACATAAAATGAATACTTATATTTATTTTCCTCGAAACCGACGGCTTCAGTGTTGACAAGTTTACGATTCCACACTGTATAAATTAATTTTCCACTTAGCAAGTTGTGGGATTAATCCGACAATTATCATACCGCAAAACACAATTTCCGCAGTGTGACAAACCATTGCGAAGAGACAACATTCCCTCCCCAATGGCAAAATTAACACCTCTGCAGGCTGTCTCATGATTTATCGGAATAAATTTACTCTTATTATGCGCTATTTGCATAGTTATACTGTTATTACGTTAATAATTCCGTAGAATAAAATTCTGAACAATCGCACTTGGTTAATGTTCAAGCGAATTCATAGTGCACGTATGGGAAACCTAAAAGAGAGCGTAGAATATGGGGAATGTGAAAGGATCTTCCTTTTTGTCTTAAAATGTTTAAATTTATTACTGATGTTGCAAAATAGCAATAATTTATGAAAAAAAAGGCAAAATAATCAAGTTTTTAGGATATATTTTTTTAAATATTTGAATTGCTCCGAAGGCATTCTAATTTTGGCAAAAAAACTTTAGAGTATAATAAAACAACACACCAAATTTCATTAAAATCAGTTGGACAGTCAGTAATTTTTTGAAAAATATTCTAAAAAAAATTTCGAATTTTCAAACCTCAAATAAAGCATCTAGATATTTGAAAATTTTTCACATAGAAAAGACCGCTCAACCTTTCAAACGGTTTTTGAAAAATTGAAATCGCTAGATTAGGACGGCCAGAGTACATTTCTAAAATGAACACTCTTTATTTTTATTTTTAAACAATTATCTATATTACATTTATCAATTTGCAATTTAGTTTTTTTTTCAGAAATTATAATTTTAAAGTACTATTTTTTCTTAATTTTAACTATATTTAACAAAAAAATTAATTTCCAAATAATTTTTTTTTAAATTGTTTAATCAAAAATTATTTAAATAATTGTATGAATTACTACTAAATACATTCATATTCAGAGTGTTGAAATATATACGTAAACAAATTTTTTCATTGAAAAAAATGTAACAGCATACGGTAAAATATACAGCAGCATATTTAATGCATAAATAATAAACTTTGTTTATAACAAAATATGTGCAAATTAGACAGTTGGCATTACGGTATTCCAATTCCCTGGCTCGCGAGACATCGGATTAAAAAAAAAGGTCGAAATTGGTATATTAGAAGCCGATATAATGCAATTTTTTTCGTACCTTCGCATTTTGAACCTCCGAGTTCAAGTCTCGGAGCGAAAGCCCCCTCCTCCACTTTTCATGTTTTGAGTCACTTTTCAAGCGTGCGAGCGACAGCTTAGCTTTTCCGCTGATTTATCTATGTTGCCGATAACTTATGGATATAAATTTTCAAAGTGAAAAATTTTCCAAGTATCTAAGTGCTTTATTTGAGGCTCTGCAACATTTTGAAAATTCGAAATTTTTTTTTCAAAATTTTTATCAAAAAAATTATTTTGTGAAAACTATCGAACCGATTTTGATGGGTCTGTTGTTTTATTATGCCCTACAGTTTTTTTTACCAAAATTAGAATGACCTC
The DNA here is from genome assembly GCF_000390285.2 of Anoplophora glabripennis. Lineage (NCBI taxonomy): Eukaryota > Metazoa > Arthropoda > Insecta > Coleoptera > Cerambycidae > Anoplophora > Anoplophora glabripennis. Next base: position 127,220 of record NW_019416568.1, read on the forward strand.
GGAGCAATTAAAATATTTTTAAAAAATTATCCAAAAAACTTGCCTTATTTATTATTTTGCCTTTTCAACCTCACTGTCTACTATGGTCTACGAAGAATATTTTGATTTACTAACCGGTTTTTCTAACACTATATAAGCAATGAAGTGCAAGATTACATATAAAAACAAAGTCAATTAAATTGGCTATAAAGAAACATTCTATTTTTGACCATTGGTGAGCAGCATATGTCTCTATTTTGCAACAGACGATAAATCTTGGAATGACCTGCAATATGTACAAGAAACGGAAACCCTATTAAGCAACAAACAAAAACCTGGCAGTTTAAAAATGATTTCAATTAACATAGACTGACTCACAGTTTTAGCCACAGGCGAGCCACTAATAGCGACTGGATGTTGAGAATATATTGCCAATAGACACCTCAAGAATATGACGTCTTCGTAACAAGGATGCAAGGTTATTTTACGTGGTAATAATCGTAATAATTTATGGTTCCTCATCTCGTTTGAAAGTGCCTACCTTTTTGCATTAATTAATATGTCTGATTATTTATATGTCCAACTGATCACAAGAAAACATATGTAGGTTATTAATTGGCATAATCATATCATCATAAGGTATTTAGTACGTGAATCAGAGTTTTGAGAATGACATAAATTAAAACTATAATTTGTGTCTTTTAATGTAAATTTAATTATTTCGTTCATAACAAATATACCTAAAGACTCCAAGAGTTTTGAATATACCTCCAAATTAATTTTATCTTAAATGAATCTCAATACAATTTATCGTTCGAGTTTTTTTAATCTGTAGACCTAATCCAATTTGATTAAAAAATATATAATATGGGTCCCAATCACTTACTCTTCATACATGCTGTGTGCAACCTCTTAAAATCTTCATGTTTTAGGTTTATGTGGTCCCGTTATTAAATGATTTACTTATTTTGATTCATTTCATTAAAATTTAATACATTTTTTATAATGTTGTCATTAAATGTACCTCCCACGTTACGGCGAATTCACAAAAAATTAATTGAAGCGATTTTTACCTGAATATTGAGTTAAATTTTTCATATGCCGATGTCACATTACCTTTTTCATGTATTTATTTATTCAAAAATAGGTAACACAACTGACAATTCAATGCGCAATAATACAGTGGCTTTTATAAACATTCCAACCAAATTTGTGGTCGTAACGTAAATTAAATAGAAAAAAACGGGTCCCGAATTGCCTGGTGTTAGAACACGTGTTCTTTTTATTAAAAATATAGCGGCGATTGAATGACATCGAAGCAAAAGTTGACTATCGCTAACGAAAATGTTAGTTTATGTAATATCTGAAAGTTTTAAGCTCAATTTAGCTTTTAGTATTTGCAATGTCAGTTATTCATGCAAATAAGAAAAAACAGGAGTATTCACCAGATGAATTGAAATATGGAAACAATGGAATTACAAAGATTTCGAAATTTGACTCTCCACAAATTCATAATACCATGCAAAAAGCTTACCATTGAACTTCAACCAGTGTGGCTACTCTCGAAAAATCCCGACCATATCCCGGCACATTCACTCGCGAAACGCGAAATGCTACAATTGATTCCTCAGAAGATTTAACATTTCATATCCCAGTGGTCTCAAACCTAAGGCTCCTCTTCCAAGAAAACAATTGGGGCCTTATCACTCGAAGAATACAACGATAACGTAAATTGCAGAAAATTTCTAAAGGCAAACCGATCAATCAAAGGATATAAACGATTTTAGTCACTAAGTTGATCACGGCAATCAACATAAGTCAGATTAGTCACTTATTGTCACTACCACTAACACTCTTTTATCACTAAACCATTGTGGATGTCCTATAGGCTGCATTTTAGGAACACTGAAACAAAAATATTATATTAGACTCTTAAAGACACAGCTATTTGCTTTAGAGTATACTCTTATTAAAAAACTGCTATATATTTTTTATTTTGAATGTTTGTTAAAATCAACTCAGAAAACTGAATATATCTTTCACAAATTACTTTTAACCGTCATTGTCATTGATTTACAACTGTAAATCTGACACTCAGTCAGCTACCAGAAGCTGACACTCAGTCAGCTACCAGAAGAAATCAAGATTTATGTTAAAAAATACATTTTTATCTGGTTTTTGATAGATATACAAGAATTATTCCCAAAAGTTTAGGTTATGTTATGTTGTGGTATATAGTGAAGTCCGTCTGGACAAATGACTGCTTTGCGGACGGATCAAGTGATGTGATTGAGCGTCGACCCTGACTTTTTTTTAATTTCTACATACTGCATCTCGATAACGACTTACGTTTATATAAACTTATTTTTCTATTTCGAGGAGTTCTATTACAAGCTAAAGTAGGGCTTTTGCAATGTAGGCACATCCTATGTACAATACAAACTAACGACAATTAAATTAGGTGTTTCTTTGATTAACCTATTCCCCAAATATGACTTTTTCCACTTCAGGTAGTACCTAGTTGATTAAAACTTATTTTTTTTTAAATAATTCTACAAATAATGTTAAAATATTTCCTATTTCTTGATCACGCAGAGTTCCAGTAATAATTTACGATAACCAGTTATATAATTATCTAATTTCGTTTTTGACTCTTCAAATTCCTAAAGAAGACCACATAATTCCAGACTCAAATTTCTTCATTAAATTAGCTTTTTAAAGTGTTATCCCCCATATTAATCCACACATTAATCAGCACCAAACAGCGAGAGACCAAATTAATCTTAACTGCAACGGGTGCTTATTTCGAAATTAGTTTCATTTATTACGTGGTTCCCACTCGACTCGCATGCATCTACCTATAAGGCGGCCATGAGCCCGTGACAAGCCTAAACAAAAGAATGTCGAATGTCGCCTGTTGTGTTTTGCCTACAGCGAAACGGGTCGCCTACCTGCCTAGTATCTTCTTATTTTATTAACAAAATGTCGCCTCCTTGATTAGCCTTTCCATTTTTTTGGGTTGTTTTTTTTTTTTGCTCTTCCCACATGTCATCGGGTTTCTCCTTGTAAGCGTTAACCCGAAGCGGTTGCCGACAATTGTTCAAATATTTTTCGACTTAATTGATTACTTACGTCAATTCCAACATACTGTAAATTGGTCTGCTTTTCTGCCTCCAGCAAAACCGTACTTCTGAATTATTATTCGCGATGTACAAACAACACAAAAAATAGAATTACTTGTAACTAGGTTGAGGTTAAAACTGACAGAGGTTTTCTTTTTAACTGATCCGCCTAGGTGACTCTCAGTAGATTCAGATGGGTAAGTGAAACGCAAATATATCAATACTATGCCAAAATTTCTGTCTATAAAGTTGAACAAATGGTTTGCGAACTATGAGACCCGCAAAAGTCTGTAACTTTACGGAGAATCAGCATGTACAGGATGCTCTTTTAAAGGACTGAACAGTTAAATTCTGAAAATGGTGATATGTTTTTAGTGCCCATAATTTAAATATAAGATACAAAATTTTCATTGCGCAACCCGAGGTCCAAAGTGTTCCAGAACATCAAGGATTGTTACGCGAAACTTGGTCCGACTCTGCATCGCCCCACATAGTCAATTTATCAACTGTTTATAATGCAGTAACTAAGTATTACTAATAGTACTTTATAAAATGATTCCAGATATACGATTTAAAATATTAATTAATAATAATAATATTTCTTTGTGAAGGTTATCTCATTCTGGTCTACTTTTTGAAATACCTGCTCTTTTTAGAGATGCAGTTCTGTTAAAGAAATTTTGAGTAAACTATCATGTTGACCATTTGGTAAGTTACAATTTCAATATTAAGTAATTTTAACACTTTTAAGCAACTTAGTACTACATATTTTTTTCTGTCGCGGGAAACATAATAACACTAAAGTTCCCTGATTTATGACCAACGCACCAAAAAAGCAACGGGTGGGTAAAATTCTTATTAAATTTCGACGCTCGGGGCTCCCCAAGATTAACTCTTTTTCATTTGTATATTTGTTACGTTATGTGAGGTAATTAAAAAGATGGAAAGAGCCTGTGGCACGTACGAACGCAGTATAAAAAAATACAGGCGCGTGAAATCATGAGATGTGGAACTGTAAAACTGGGATACCGGCACAGTTTTACGACCAAAAGACATATGGAAGTTTATTTGTCGTAGCTAGTCGAGAAAAAAGCTGTATTGAAAGAAAAATTGTGCCTACTTATAATTATTTCGATGTAACAAATACTTCTAGCATATGTACGAATCTGTACAGAAAATAACCGAACTTTATTTCTTTAAACTTTATTATTAATTTTATACATTATTGGATTCTACCCCAAACCGTACCTCCTCCCTCCTTCCTAGTCAGGATCAGGGCTAGTTAGAGGTTAGATTAAGAAAACATGCATTCAATCAAAGGAAGTTTAAGTTTTTTGGGTCCCTTGACCTCAGATTTGAACTCAACAACTCCAAATACGTGTATAACAGGCCATTAGACTTCATTTCTTGAGTTTTCTTATCTTGACCTTGAGACGACCTTCAAATGACCTGATACAGACAAACTGACCTCTAATTGACCTTGATCCTGACTAGGAAGAGGAGGGAGGTCCCATTTAGGGTGGAACCGATTAGTTATTGGATATAAATAATAAACAATTTTTTTTGTGGCCAAAAATGAAAGGGACTGAAATCCGGCCCAATTGACCCTCCCCCTTTGCTTTGAAGTCATCAATAAGTTTGAAAAAACGTCGTCCTGTCAGAACTGAATTTAATTTCGGAAATAAGAAAAAATCGCAAGGAGCCAAGTCTGGCGAGTAAGAGGAGACTATGCGCAACGCAATGATGCCAACCGCATATCACTAAATATCTCAACTGGTGCGTAATTCAAAATGTTCCGTTATTTACTGAACAGGCCTCGTATATGAGAGGAAGTCGAAAACATAATATGGTACTAAGAAATAGCAATGTAGAAAAGTTTTTTATGAATTCTGTAAACAATATTAACTTTTTTTTTTAACTTATTTTTGGATAATTGTCACATTTTTCTCAAAATGATTTGACCGCTCCATTTCAGTCACCGGAGGTTCAATATTATCTGACTGATCTATTAAAACAATAATATGCAACGTACTACTAGGACCTGGAGTTGAAGTGTCATTGTAAAGAATCCTCTTTGCTATTTCGTTTTTATTACTTAAACTGTCAGCAATATTTCTGCAATTGTGGCTGATTTCCACCCTCCATGTCTCTTGATTGCTAATACATCAACTCCTGTATTAGCCAGTAACGTTGCCGCTGTTCTTCGGAATGAATGGCCTGTATATGTTTCAGGATGTTATAGTTTCAAAAACTGTGCAATCTTATTAGGAATCATAGAAAGGGTAATCTTGCCGACTGGTTGGTTGTAACATCTACCTGCTTGATAGCGCATAAAAATTTCAGTTTTAATTTCCAATCTAATCTTGATATATTTCTAGAGAATTTCTAGGTGAGAAACAGAACCCAGGTGAGAAGTAATTGTAAACATACGTGACATACCATTTTTAGAATCTGGAATTATAACTACAACAATGCTGTTTTTATTTTATATTATTTTTGGATTTCATTGGCTGTTTCATTTACTTTGGCAATGAAAATAATTAAACAAAAATTTTTTATTTAAACGTATTTCAATCTCTTTCAATTTGTATTTTCCAGATGTTTCATTTTAATATGTTCAATATTTACATTACTTTTATTGTCTACCTCACTTGTCCAGTTTCATACCTTTATATTTAGTGTGCTTTACATATGTCCTTTATCTTCTGTCGAACGCTTTTTTATAGTCGATACTTCAATTTTTTTTATTATAGGAGACGACAAAAATTACATGTACATGTGAACTTTTAAGGCTAAAGACAGTTGGCTGGTCGTTCGCTTCTCTTGTAAAGGTGTTGAGCTTATTTAAAAAAATATCAAAAAAGTTTTCGAAAAAATCTTATCAATTGAAGTGAAACAATGGTGTCCGACACTTCGACGGAGTATATCATTAACGCCCATTAATTTTCCTTTGCGTTTCACTTCCGGAAATCACGCGAGCTGCTTTTCAATGACACTAAAGCGAGTTTCGAAGGCGAAACTTAAATCCAACGTTTTCTCCGTCCTCAGTTTGGTAACCGTAATTTTTGTCTTGTGCGACACAGCGAAAACAAACTACTCCTGCACGTAAACACAGAAACCAGATACGAGAAGATAAAGTGGACCGACACCGACAACAGACAAGGGAGGTTCACGTGTTGCCATAACGGGTGAGACGGAGTAGGCAAACCTTGGACCCCCAGGGCAGAATTTCCATAGTCGTCGACGCCATAAGGCACATTCGCGCTGCGTTTCGCAATAATGTCTTTGTGCGGGTTTGTGGGACTGGCCTCGATTTTGAGGAACGGCGTGGCTATCCGAAGGCTTAAATTGACGGTTTGATGATGTCAGGAATATGTAATTTTATGTGATTGATTTTTAATACTTTGTATACCAAAAGACAGAATAACTATATAGTACTAAAATACTACAGTAATTGAAGCTTTTCACCTTCGAATTCTTTGAAACTGAACGATTGACTTGTCAAATATATCATAAAACAAGTTCGAGAATATGGAACATTATTTAATCTTTGTGCTTGAACAAGATGTTTATCAATAAAATGCTTAAAACTTAATTTTTTCAATTTTTTTCACTTAGGGCAAGTTTTTACCCCTAAAAAACAAAAAGCTTCAATCGGGCTTTTGTCACTATTTTGAACTAGAGCCTAAGATGAGCCTTATTCTAAATTTTCATGCAAATCCATGCAGTTTCAAGGAATTCGGAGGTTACAGCTGATTTTCAGCTTCAATGACTGGAGCATGTACATTTTAGGAAAAGCCCTCAGATTTTGGACAATGCTTACATAAATACCTGTGCCCAATTTCAAATTAATCCACTTACTAGTTTTTAAATTATTTAAAAAAATTAAAAGTATTTTTTGACGTTTAACACCCTGTATCTTTTTAAGGAAGCGTCCTAGATAAAAGCTTTATAGGAAAGACTCCCCTCCAAATTCACCAAAGAATACGGTTTCGTTTTTGGTCACCATTCGTTAATCATCCTATATACGAGGCTATTTCCGTAAGTAATAGCAAATTTAACATCTTCAGACATACTCGTACAGTCCAATAATACAATAGCTCCTAGTATTATCCGAGATGTAAGAAATAAAATACGTAAAAAAATATTTTAGAATTCATTTCAAATATACAATATACAGGTAAGACAGACAAATCGTTATTTTTTTTTAATTGAACACCTGAGATATTTTGACATGTTGCATATTACTTCGATGAGCACTTTTGTAACTCTCTATGCGAATTGAATTTTGTCAGTTTTAATTCAGATTGTACTAGGTGTTTGGTGAATTAAAAATCAAGAAGGGATAGAAATAATAAGTAATCCAATGGGGGTTGACTGCATATCTACAAAATTGTCAAAAGTGTAACATATTTCATTGATTGATTGTTGGGCTCAAAAAATATCCTGATTAGTTAAAAGTAGAGTTTGTAACAGTTATTTACAAAGAAGGTAACATCTTATCAAATAATAATAGTTACAGATAGATAAATTTCCAATATTTTTGCCAACTATTGATAAGAATGTGTATACCAGAATCACTGATTACTTAAAAATGCATCTCCACAATAAGGAGCGGATGAAGCTGTTTTCTTTAATCTCAATAGGGCATTTGACCATTTTAACTTGAAATTTGTTGAAATCAAACCACTGGTTTTCGTGGAAGAATATTTTCTTGGAAGATATATTTTGAACATAGTTGTAAGAGAAAATCAGCTCAACCCCACAGAACGGTAAATTAATTTAGGGGTCCCTCAAGGTTCTGTACGAGGGCCACAATAGTTTCAACTTTTATTAACGATTTACCATCTTTTGCGAATACGAATTATAATGTAATATATAGACGATGTTTTACTGGTAACCTTTGGTAAAACAATTGACGAAGTGTCACTTAATTTGAATATATCACAGATTTAATGAGTGACGTATATTTAATTATTTAATGTAACAAAATTGTTTTAATAAAATTCTAAATTCTCCTAGTTTGACACTTGTCTATAGTGAATGCTAAAAAGCATATTTACAAGCACTGAACTGTATTATGCTGATAGTTATACACATTTAACATTACAGTATAGTGCCATAATCAGTGGTGGCCTGAGCGGGGGTCTATGGGGCGACGCCCTCTGGAAATTCCCATAGTAAAAAAAATAATTTAAAGTTTAGTTTACAATGTTATCTGGACAATAAAATACTCTGAATACGTGGGCTTCGCGTAGCTCGCTCTTACATCTGTAAAGTGTTTACAGAGGTGGTCATGGTTATCGCTGCGCTGCAGTGAAAGACGGGGTGGGAGTAGCGCATATTTACTACGCAGTTTGGGCTCTGTTTAGTCGAACCGAATTAAAAAATTCCTCCAACTGTCAATTTCCTACATACGTACTTTTTGAATTACCCTCGTAACGCAGCATTTGAAAAACAACTTCTCCCTCAAATAGATTTTTCAGGCTTCCATTTTCGACGCGGCGTAATTCATAGGATTTTTTTAAAACAACAGATATATTGACGTTTCAGGCACAGCTACAAGTTATAGTTCGCTCGCGCTGCCGTATTTATGGCCGTTCAATAACAATAAATTTCTGCCATTTATCACTCAGCGAGAGCCGATAAACATCGACCTATCGCACTACTGAAAATAAATTAATGAATAAACAGTTTTATTGCCAAATACGCCCCTCGGCCAAGAGAAATATCTTTTAATTACTCCTACGCGGCGCCTATAGGATATCGGATTCGATTAGTAGATTCATGTTTACCAATTATTTTTGTAGGTTTATAAGCCCCGACGTTAATAAAAAGCAAATATCTAAACCTGATTTAATAAGCAAGAAATCTAAGAACATATTATTTAGGTAGGTAGGTAGATTTCGACAGTGACTCTAATCACACACGCATATACAGGGCGTTTTTGAAATAAGTACGTTCCCTGAAAAGGGTGACTTTTATTAAACAACTGATGGTCTAAATCCTTCTGCTTTTGAGAAATTTAATTAAGAAAATTAACCACAAATGTAAGCCGACCACTGTGCATCTTGTGCACGTGCACTGGCTGACGTTCCACGGGACTTATTTCAGAAACACCCTGTATCCATAAATCTGTATTATCAGTGTTATTTTGTACTTTGTCCGGTAATTGACGATTTCATTGTTGGACAAATAAATTCTATAAATAAATAAATAAATAAATGACATTAAAATGGGAAGCGCTGGACCCGGTGAAATGATACACCCTGTACGGGCCGCAGGAAACGGACGGAGCGAGAGCAGCACGGCGTAGGCCTAGCTCCGTTCGGGTCGGCGGACATTTGAAAGTCAATTACCGCCTGTGTCGCCCGGGGGCTGGAAGAAAGGGCAAGCGGGTCGCAAAAGGCCCCGGGGCGTAGCCCGAACGGCGCCAGACCGGTCTCCGGCGCTGTCACGGCCTGGCCGAGGGCCCGGCCCCGGGATTTGCACGTGCAGCACATCGATAAGACCGGAGACGGGGCCGCGGCACGACCGTGTTCAGGTTTCCAGAAGGGGTACCGAAAGAGAGAGAATAATTGGGTAAAAATTGCTAAGTAAGGGCTTACAGGGTTTTATTCCAACAAACAATACTAGGTATAGTCTTTCCGAAGTCGGTTGAACATGTATAAAAACGCCTAGCAATAAAATTTAATTAGTTTCATAGACGTCCCTAAAAAAGTTTTCTGCTAAACGTAAAAAAATAATAATAATTCGTATATAATGTGCAGAAAGTTTCTATTATACAGGTTGTTTCAGGATTAAGTCGACAAACTTTAGAGATATTCCTCATAAAAAAAATAAGAAAAAAATTAAGTATCTATGGAAAAATGGTATCTTATAAGACCATGTATATAAAAAATGTATATAAATGGTATCTTATGTAACTTATATTATTCCGCAAATTTTTATTTGGAACTTCTCGAAGTTTTATAGGAACTGTTTTTTATTTCTAGAAAATGATTACCATTAGGATCAGGTCCATATGCTAAACGTACCGCATAGCGTGGACGTCCTGTACACGAACATTATGCGGAATCGTGTAAAATATTGAAAATTTCCCTTTCATAGTCCCACCTATTAACTGAATCCCCAAAGGCTTCGCCATCGATCCACCGCACAACTTCAACCAGGGGATTCACACAATGCAATGGCTATGGGAACGTCGTTATCTCATCTGGTCCATCTGGGGGCCGATTCTTTCAGCTAGGCACCATCCACCGCACGATCATGAAGACGTTTTGTTTTAATAGCGGTACTCGCACGGTAATAAATCATAATTTTCACACAGCGCTGACATTCATTGCTTTTAATCTATCATGTTCGCTAAGGAGTTCTCACGTCTGTGACGGAGGAAAAATAGCCGCCCGGCGTGTACAGGCGCATGGTTAAAAATTCTGTTTACACAGCCTCGGATCTAACTGTAGTACACCTCGTAATAGAAACATGTGTCGCGCGTCTTGTTACTGGTTTTGTGATATTGATGTCCGTGAATTGTTGTACGCCGGACGTTTTAAACAAACCTTCGGTCAACTTAACAGTTGGTTACCGGATGTTACAACTAATTTTTGTCAAAGCGCAACGTGGGAGACATGACAGGTGAGTGAATTTGAAAAATAATATAATTTGTTATAAAAGAATGATTTAAATATTAAACGATCGTAAAATAATCTAAAATATGGAGTATCTCCAGATTCTGGCTGTGCACGTGCACAAGATGCACAGGGTCGGTTTACATTTATGATAATTTTCTTAAAACAGAAGCATTTAAAGTCTAAATGCTTCTGATGGTCTAAATTTTAGACCATCAGTTGCTTAATAAAAGTTGCTCTTTTTCTTGCCCTCTAACACCCTTTTCAAGGAATGCATTTATTTCAGAAACACACTGTGTACCAATGCAGTAGCATATCGCATAAATTTTTATATTTAACTTCCCTCTCATGCCTGGGATTTAGGATGTTAAAGTATTGTTTCAAATGACTCGTTTTTACAACCCCTAAATTTAAAAAATTGCTTCTATATGTACATATTATATATTTCTGAAAAGAGAAAAATTTAACGAAGCTAAGTATGCACTAATATATAGGGTGTTACATTAAAAAATATATTTTCTTTAATTTAGTGATTTCCATTATTCAATTGTTTTTCTAATACTAAATTCATAAAAAAGTTAAAACTTTTGTATTAAAACCTTTTTTGTAATTTCAATAATAAACTCACAATAAGTTGTCAGATTATAGTGACTAACTCTGTACATATTATCACGTCATCTTTGGAAAGGAACGGGCTCAAAGTTAACGAAACGATAAAAATAACGCACAAATGATTTACAGCCTTCCAACCACATAAATTTACTTATCTGTAAAGTTAAATACTAAGGAAAAACTTAATTCGTACGTTATTAGGTTCCACTCTTGGCTTACTTTTCAGATATACAACTCAAGTTCAGCTATAAATTTAGTCGATATTACAAAAAAAGTAAGTCTGTATTTAAAAGTAATTTAAGTATAAATCCTTCTGATAAGTGTATTCTAGACATGGACGGTTGGATTTCCATTTCAGAAAAATAAAACGGACAGCAGAATGCTAAAGAAACTTGGTTTGCAAATCAGCATGTATTGCAGTGCTTAAAACAATAGACATTGGCGTACATATATACAGGGTGTCTCATAATTAGCTGCCAACCCTGAACAGGCCGATTCTATGATCAAAACTAAGTAAAAAAGTTCATATGAACATGGGTCCGGAAATGCTTCCTAAGGGCACAGGGACCCATTGAAGAGGGAGGAATGGAAATAATTTTTTTGCAATATCTCAATCGCGTTGTGATAAATGAATGAAATTTGGTATACACAGCTAAATTTTGATGAGCAATTTGATGGACTAATCCATTTATTTCCACAAGGTCCATTGGGGTGGATACGGGGGGCCCTTGGTACTTTGCGTGTGTAACTTTTTCATCTTTGACTTTTTAACAAATTGGACAGCAAATTCCGTTTTCCCGAACTGTTTTACGTTAAAAAGGTACTCTTGTTTCAAATCGTTATCTTTAACGGTTTCTGAGAAAATCGCTCTTGAATTAATCCCACTTTGGTCAATTTCATAGTAACTTAAACAAATAATAATAATTTTCCTTTCCTCTCTTTTCCATTTAAAGGATTAATTTTTATTTAATTTAATTTTTTATTATTATTTTTTTATTAAAATTAGATTAAATTTAAACAAAAAAATTTTTTTTGGAAGCATTTCCGGTTCATATGAACTTTTTTACTTAGTTTTGATCATAGAATCGGCCTGTTCAGGGTTGGCAGCTAAATATGAGACACCCTGTATACATTTTGTATATGTTATAAACACTGTAAGTTATACACAATAACACACCTGATAGAAAAATTATTCGATTAGTTAGTTTAATTATAATGTTAATAGCAAATCAAAAACGTGATGAGAAATTAAAGTGAATCATACTTAAAACAAATTGAGTTATTCCGTTACCACGCACAGATGGCGGTTTGACCTTTCCACGCTTAACAATGTAGGTGTTTGACTTTGATTTTGCATTAATATTGAATTAAACAGACAACCTATCAATATGATCATCCATTATCCTTAACTCAGGAAATACGGAGAGGGATATTTCGTGATGTTAAATTCCATAAAAACAAAATTGACCTAATCTACATAAGTTTCCATATACTAATCTGTTTCAAATACTAGGTAGGTACATATATTCAAGGAAAAATCAATTTCTCTCAGTCTTTCAAGGCATTTGAACGATCTATCAAAATAAGTCTTTCGATATAACCTGTTGAAATAGTAATGACAGTAATGATGTGACATTGACGATATTCTTCAAGAATCACAACAGAAATTATTAATGTACACTATAAACTGTGCGACATAAAGTAATTCAGAATTAAATTCAATTCAACAATGGTAAATAAATCTGAAAGTCGTACTTCATGAACTGGCCATGGTTATCAAACTGCAGTCGACCAGGGTTGACGATCGATCACATTTACCGAGAACTCCGCGAAGTTCCCTATATAGTGTTCCGGTGATAATTTCGATTCTCGACCGGCGCTGTTTGGATGACTTTGGTGATATTACAACGCTAGAGATGTCTGTGAGTGGGTTTATGACAACTTATTGAAAAATGCTTATTATTTAAAAACTTTTCCCCTTACTTAACGCCTAGGAAATCATGACATGGAAGAGTTCCTTTTCAAGAAACTACATCAAAACGGCGATTTTTTTTTTCGTTGTTTTGGATTAAAATTTGACTTTCTCAGGTTCAAACCAGGTAAAGCATAACCGAGCTGGATCTAACCCAGCGTAAATCACCGAGATAATCTAACAGCCGCGGTGCCGTACGTCCGATGGTTTTATTTACCAACACGACACCCAACAACGGCCGAGTTAATTCTTTTATCCCTCCCATCTCCTGGAGGACCTCACAGAATCGCACCCTACCACGGCGCGGCTTCCCATGATCCAACGACACGCTCAGTCAGTCCGATTCCAGTGGTCTGCATTGTAGCATCGCGGCGGCTTTGGAACTGCGCTCTCAACTGTTTCGCGTTTCTTGCGGTCGACGCGATTGATGTGAGACGGGAAACCGCATTTATGTTCTTTCACCCCGGTAATGGCAAACTTTAGTGTGAAACGGAGTGCGAGTGATTCCGAGGAACAAAACCTGATGTTGTACAGGTGAGATAGTGCGGAAAAAATGACGAAAGGTTCCAGGTTTTCGTAAGACTGACAGGAAAAACAGATTGGACCAGTCTAGAAATAAATAAACTGACAAATTTTACATTATGATTCTTGAATATGAATAAAAATTTGGTTCAGTTTGTGCAACACAAGTATATATTTGATTTCGATAAAAATGTTGCTTTTACTAAAAGAAGAAAATTAAAATATACAAATTCCAATATTTATTTTATAAATAATTGAGAAATGTGCTAAAAGAGGTTATAACATGCAAGTATAGTTTGGGTTTTTACCTTTCAAAAATTTGATTTATTTAAATATTACCACCATAGACACCTACTTCTTAAAGCTCGTCAAGCCATGGTTGTTTATTTTTTGCTTTTTGAAGTCAACTGAATAAAAATTATGTATGAGTTCATATATTTCGTTTATCAGGCAAACTTTTACAACCTATTTAGTGATGTACCTAACTGGCATCTATCTACTGTTCTAGATATATCGCATTAAATAAAAAAATGTACGGCTAAAGTTGATGATAGATTAATTATTATTCGTGACATTTTCAGTTCATGACAGGACTGACATTTATCGCATAACATTTGTGTAAGACACTGATGGCATCGACCAAGAAATTCTGCCTCGGGATGGCCATTATTCTTCAAGTTCCAGCAATGTACGTTGATTGATATAAGAATAGATTAAATTCGATTAATTTGAAAATTCAAGCATTTGTTTTCTTCTAAGTTCAATATTAATATGAAGCATGTTAGTAAAGTGATATTTAAAACGTATTTGCAACTACTGTAAATCAAAACTATACAACGGGACGATAAAATTGGAATTTGGAATGGAAATTTAATAAATATTTCGTTATTCTTCTCTGATTACGGTTTTCTTATAAAAAAATTACTACAGTTCTAGAATATAGAATCAAAAAAATGGCAGTTTTGTTCGTTGGTCTCGCTACTTTTTAGGCGCTTGTTAATTTAACAATGGATTCATTAATCATGGAAAAATTTGTTTTGAAAACATGGTAATTTTCAACGACCTTTGTAATTGTGCCTTACGCAAACAACAATTTTTATTTGTCATTTACCACTCAATAACATTTCTATATTTAAACCATCACTGTGAGACAGAACAAAGATTTTTCATAAAATACAAAATACTGCTACAAAGCACAGAATCTGATTAATTTTTGTGGTTTTAGAATTTTATAACCATTGTTTTGTGGTCTTTTTTATTTTGGAAATATAATTTCCTTTGTTTTCTATGCCTGTTTCAAATATTATACCATCCCAAAAATTGTCGAAACTGTAGGATTTATAATATTATAGCCACAGGTATTGGTATAATCTTTCCGAAGTCAGTTGAACATGTAAAAAACGCCTGGCAGTAAAATTTAATGACTCAAAGGCGCCCCTAAAAAAGTTTTCTGCTAAAAGTAAAAATTATAATAATTTGTATTGTATAATATGTAGAAAATTTCTATTATATGTTCATTTCGCCAACAAAATATTTTAATTATTTATGTCCTCAAACAATTTTATTATATTGATGGTAAATTTCGTTTTGTTCCGTTTCAAAAGGTCTCCAAAGTGCCATGTTGTAATAATATTATTTCTCCCTTTCGTAATTGTATAATTAAAATTACCTAAATCACACCAAATTCCACATTGCTGCACTGCACTGCTGGGCAATTTGTCAACCACTTGTCAGCAGCTGAGATTTATTACCCAGTGGCCCAATGCAGCTTTGTTTCTATTTCGTTTGCCCGCGCTCGCATTCGTCAACTAGGCGCATATATATTTCTACCACCTATACGTTATATTACGACTTATAAAAATGTAATAATTTCAGAGAAACCTACACTTTCAAAGGGTGCTGCTTGAGTTGAAAGTTAAAAATTTAGTATTATTAGCTGCAAGCAACTGCTATTGCTACAATATTAGATTATAAATCCTATTCATTTTGCGTTTATGAGCTTACGAAATCAATCCACAACCACCCAAAAGGCCTACTGACGATAGACAAACCAAAATTGGTATAGGTTATTATAATTTATTTTGTTCTGAATGCTCTCGCGTTGAAAGCAGTTGACAGATCTGTAGGTGGCGATATTTATTTTACTCTTAGTCAATTCCTAGTTAGGTATTTTGTTAAAACAACACTTAAACACCAGTGTGAGTTTATTCTACGTGTATTTTATAAAGAAATGCAAATCTGTTTTTTCGGTTGTTTTAAATTATATTTTAACAACGGCCACTTAACTTCGACAGTGACCAAAAAAATGCACGTTTACTTTATTAACATTCAATTATAATTTATTAAATTATGCGAGCAATTCATCACCACATTTTTTGTCGTCAGCTATTTTTGTTAGGATGTATCTATTTACATTTCTCTATAACTTAAAATATGCAACTTCATCGGACAAACATTATTAACGGACACAAATAGAAAATGAACGACTTTCCAAAGTTTGATATATTTTGCATGATAAAAAATCTAAAATATATTCGTTTCACAAAACATGTTTTAAAAAAATGGCATCATGGAAATTGCTTTTTATCATAGAAATAAAAATGTTTGATCTAGAAAGCCATTTTTGCCGCTTCTCATTTAATCAATATGACTATAGCCAGGTAGGCGAGCTGGTCATAGTTAATATATAATATATAAGAATAGATTAAATTCGATTAATTTGCAAATTTGGTGAATTTTTGCTATTTTTGACCTGTTTTTTGAGGTTAGGAAATTCCTGTGATGTGATCAATTCTGACACCGGATTCGTGATCAGGGGCAAAAATACTACAAATAATATATGCCGCATGAAAAGTACAGACAACTTTTTTGTGTCTGTGTAATCTTTGATTCCCCAGGGACTTCGACCTTTGATTCATTAACGTATCTTTTCGAGGTACATAATTTGAACGTAATTAACGGTTTTTGAGATATTTTCAGTCTTTTTTAAGCTTCTACAGCTATTCTTTGCGTATTTTGCTATTTCTGATGTATTTTGAATGTATTTCGATTTATTCTACGATGTTTCATTACGGATTTGAAGAATTTTTGCAATCTAAAGCAAGTTCGACGAATTTTTTTAAGTATTATTATGTATTCCAAACTTTAATAGCTTTGATAGCCTAATGACAATAATTGTGCGCAACCTCCAATACTAAGATTCCCAAAGTTGTTCCTACACTCGACAAACCGTATCTGGACCATCCTGTAACCGACGGGCGGGCCGAGAATGCACCGCGGCTATTAAAATCCTTTTAAGCAGTAAGAAAGGATCGGGTATTGATTGCGATATGCTGCATTTCCTCTTACATACACCCATTAAGATATTCTTGTAAAGGCGGCCCATTATTGTAATAGTTTAATGGTTCTTACCAGGACGACGAGAATGGCATCGGTCGCGTCACTCGTTCCGTTCTCAGACACGATTGCGATATTTGTTGAAATATGTATGGTCGCTTGTGGGCAACGACTGGAGCCCTTGGGCGAATGCCGACTGAGGACATTCTGATCTGCAAACGGATATAGCATGGGCGTCGGTAGACCTCGGCAAAGGGGAATGGTTGGTTTCCTGTAGACGCAAACACAGAGCAGAAAGATGTTGGGTCTCACGAGTAAGTCAACAAATGCTTGGATCAAGTATCTAGATGCTTTATTTGAGGCTGTGCAACATTTTGAAAATTTGAAAAAAAATTCCATCACTGAAATGATGAATCTAAAGGAAAGAGTCTTTGTGGATTAAATTTCCTTCTCCCAGTGAAAGAACTACAACGTTTAAAATGAAATAAATACCTTTGCAACAACCTTTCACGTTGAAGCATCTACTTTTACTCTTTACATTAAGCAAATGCTCGTGTTATTTATGAAATCCATTCTTGTAGCGAATATTTTATAAAAATCGATTTACATTTGTTTCCCAAAACAATTTACATATTCTTTTACTGTAAAGAATACCCCAACAAAAGAAAATTACCTAAACAATGCCACAAATAAACAGTTCCAGGTAACAGGATAAGTCGTATAACCTTTTACAAAGAAAATTCACCGCATTCCTGATTGACTAATGTTCCACATTTATCTCTAGCTTAAGCGGCTACATTAAACTTTTAAAATTTTATCTAAGATGTTTGATGATGGTGACATTTATAATTATTGCCTAAACAGTTGTTTGTTGCAGGAAATTTAAATCCAGCTTATTTTGTAATGGATCAAGTCTATATTTAATGTTAAGATTTGTCAGAAACGTCACATCTAAACTGTTTCTCTTCTCTTTTAATATTCTCTAAGTGTTCACGTTAACTATAACTCCAGAAAGCTATATTATAAGATAAGATGAGAAAATGATTTGAACAACATGTGACTGAATAATAGAGCAAAGTGTATAAGAAAAGAATATTGAGAAAAATTGTGGTAAACTGAGAAATACTTATCAACAGGAAGTTCGAGATAAGAGAAGCAATGAAAAAGTTATAGGAGTCAAAAAATTGTAGTTTATAAACACAGGAAAAGATACGACGCAGAGGAATTTATAGAGAAAAAACTCAATTCTCTGAGGAGTGTTAAGAGCGGAAAAGCAGTTTGAAAACTTGCATCAATAAGTCTATTTTCTTCAAGTTTTCACACACATGACTACTAAAATTTTGGAAAATATGTTGAAGGGTGTAACAAATATACAGGGTCCTGGTACTTGATACAAAAAAGTCGAGTACAAGTAGATGAGGTAAAAAAAAAATATCAGTTCTTCACATACATTTTTTTCATACGGGCCTTCGTTAGCAACTTACGGGCCCTCAAAGGTGAAAATTAAATTTAGTCTCTAATCTATTAACTCCAGCATAATGGTGATCGTTAAACATGCGCATAAACCAAACGTTCCTGCGGATGTCTCATGGAACATCGTTTAATAGTGGCTGCAAATTATTTTGCAAAAACTTCAAACATCGATTTCCAGACGTTTTTCAAAAACGTTTGGACCTATTAAATTATTACCCACTATTCCTGACCATACAGTGGGTAATAATTTAATAGGTCTATAAGTTTTTGATAAACGTCTGAATGGACATCGATATTTGGAGTTGAATACTAACTTACTTATTCTTAATTTGTTTTTCTTTTTTGTGTTTGTCAAACTTTGTTAGTGAAAATTATATTAGCAGACATTAAAATTTTCTAGGCTCTTATTTTGAAAATATGTACGGTTCTAACAAAGTAATTATGTCCAAATTAAAAATTAAAAACATAAAATGGTGGAGGCGCAGTTCGATGTGCACTTTTTTTTAACAAGTACCGGGAGCCTGTATATTTAATTAAACCATTTACTTTCCAATAAATGTTGTTATATTATTAATATTTGCGGATGCATTTCAGACAGTGATACGTGAGAATTACCCAAACAATAGTCGTTTAACTTGTTAGCCGGAAAACATTATATTTTTAAATAATTAACAGTTTCCTGTGAACGCATATCCATTTAGTTATGAACAAATTTCTCTCTGAAAGCTGTGTGTACCCATACTAAACTCCAAAACTACATATGGCTTTTCCGGTCAACATATTTGACTTTCGTCATGTATGTATACATATATTTATTTTATTCAACAGCTATTTCTATGCAGTGAGGTGTCATTGTGAACGATTTTGCCGGATTTAGACGAAATTTTATTTGAATATTTATCTCTACTTGATCCTAATTCTTATGGCCAAAATACGATGATTTAACTAAACTTACCTCTATCTTTTTTGTTTAGTCGCTAGAGCGTGTCAAAATTGACATGAAATTATAGTCCGTTCTATATATTTTTCTCCGATTTAAATGTAATTTTATATGCTGCTATATAAAGATGTTTTTAATATAAAAATTGAACTAATTACATTCCCAGAGGTAAGTATCTAGACCTTTCAACTGTAATTTTTATTTTCTCAGAGAGATAAGAGCTTCTTTAGGGATCACCACTTTAATAACATACTTCAGTCAAAAAATATATATTATTTTCAATTCTCTCTTTGGTTATGTTGAACATGGGTATTTATTTAACTGACTTGGAGGAATATTAAGAATCAACTTATTTATGTTTTAACTAATCTTAAAATAACTATGTTGTATTGTAATGCTATTTTATGATTCTCTTAATTCTATGAATGTATTTTACGTAAAATATATACAACCTACATTTAGGAAACATCTGTATTTGTTCCTCATATTATCATGTACCTGTTACGACCCTTTGCTAGGCATTTAAGTTTCAATTTCACAACTATTGTCAAGTTGTTCTTATTACAAAGCTAATATTCGTAAAAGATTTGAACCGGTTGGGATTAAAAATAGGAAAAATCGAATAATTCTACGAATTAAGTGAAAATATGGTACCGGCATAGCCAGACTTCCGTCCGATGCCATTATTTCCACCCGTCCACTTGCAACCGCTATTTGTCTAAGCTAATTGAAACCAAAATGAGAGATCCGGAGACATACGAATTACGGTTCACCTCGCCCTACTTCCTCGCCCTGCCAGATAGCTAATATTTATTCTGCCAAATGACAGAATTTCGCTGCTGGTGTTTTATAAGAACGCTTTTGTTTAAGGACTCGGGTAGAAAAAAGGGCGTTTAAGGGTTCAGATACAATGGAAATCGGCTCGCGGGATTATTGTGAAGGATCATAAATTCCACACAAGTCTCACAAACCTCTCATTTCATAGAATATTTCATAAGAACAAGAAGTTTAGAAGTCGACATAAACCAAAGGACCAGAATCTAGATTTTTGAGAAAAAAATCAAATGGATATATCAAAATACTTCAAGCTGAGAGCATTTTTAAAACGTAAGAATGACGGCTATACACCTAAAAAGTCAAACGCTTTTTTATGCGCTATCAAGCAGGTAGATGTTACAACCAACCAGTCGGCAAGAGTACCCTTTCTATGATTCCTAATAAGATTGCACAGTTTTTGAAACTAGAACATGCTGAAACATATACAGGCCATTCATTCCGAAGAACATCGGCAACGTTACTGGCTAAACAGGAGTTGATGTATTAGCAATCAAGAGAAATCTAATAAATAACTTGAGTGTAGATAAAACATATAGATACGAATCACTGTTTTGTACTAACTGGCAGAGAATGACTTACTAATATGTAGGTATATGCTATGAAAGCATGCAATTCAATGCAGCATGGGTATGTAGTCCGCAGAGTAATTGTTTAACACAATATCATTACTTAAAAGCCAACACAAATATATCATTATATTAGCGAATTGTTGGCACTGTTTATATTTATCAAAATTGTACGTTCGTCCTTATTGAAGCTAGAAAAATGTTGGATCATGTTTTTGTACAAAGCACAAAGCCAAAACGATAATTGACAAAAAAAATAATTAAAGTTAATTACTTTAGGTAAATGACCATACCGTATCAATTAGACTAGAACACTAAAGAAACTGATTGACATAAAGGTAGGATCGGCTTAATTTTTTTCTTACTTTTTATGTCTATTTTTTATATATATGTTTCCTTATTTCCTTAAGCATTGCTTTCTTCCATAGGACAGTGTTGTTTTGATAATCTGTTCGATCTGTTGATTCTTCCTATTATTTTGTTATTTAGTATTTAGTATTTTCTATGGTTTTTTGAAATATTCGGAACATTTTTCCATGATTTCCTGTTCTTTAGATATACCCTCTTCTATTCCATCTTTTGCAATGAGTTGAATTTTCCAATAATCTCACAAATTCATCTTCCTAATTCTATTCTTCTCTTCTTACCTTTTTTTCCTTTAGTTTGCGTCTTATTTCGACATCATTACTAGCCCGCCCCATAATTGGAATACTGAATAAATTCTATGTCCCTTCTGAGTTCCAGATATTTGCCCCATATCGATACCCTCACGATTTAAATATTCAGCCGTTAGGTGGGGTTATCGGCTGCGCCGATTTTTCATCGTTCGGGGCGATAAATCGACCAGTCAGGCGTCGTCTATCCCGCAAATTAATCTGTGGGAAAACTCTTGCGTGTCCGTGGGCGTCGCTACGGGCGCTAAAAGACCACGGCCACTTGCGAAAGCAAACAATCCCATGTTAATTGACATACACGTCGAAATTGCTCGGCTACCGGTCGCTCTCAAATATGTACAAAAGGAAACCCTAATTACTTCTCCGGCGGAATAAAAAAATAATTATTCGAAGTAGGGGCCCTTGTAACAACATTTATTTAATTTTACTCCGCGAAGTTCGTATTGACACAGCATTAGGTTTGTGTTTAATAGCCACCGCTGATGAATCTAAAATATTAAATGTATGGTCAGTACGCAGCGGTAGCTTGATATTGCATTTCGCTTTCTCGGGATATTTGGTTTGAAAACTATTACATGGGTAGAGCACATTCATAGATTGAAGAGAACGACTGTCTACGTCGATTTAAAACCGTATGAAAATTTGGTGTACTAAAGGAATAAACTTTTATATTTATTATAACTATTAATGATGGTGATGAGGAGAGGGAGAGGGGGAGGGGAGGAACAGAGAGGTGATTGTTATAAACTACATATTAGGTTTCTGAAAAGTACAGACAGGTATTTTATCTAAGTGACTATATGTATATTACATATTAACAAAAATAAATATCAATTCTAAAAATAAAAATTAAACTACAGCTTCTTGATGATATTTGTAATAGAAAACTCTTATACGAAAAAGTTCTTCGCATTTTTTTTGTAAATTAAAGTTCATTTATTCAACGAAAATGAAAGCCGACCCTGTATTATTTATTAAACACTTCGGAAATGTTTTGTATTTGTATTGAATTCATTATTCACTTAATTATTAAATATTAAGCATCGTCCATCGATCCATCAGTGTTAAAAAGTAAAAGATTCCAGACAACAGTTTTTATTTTGTAATTCCACTATAGTGAAAGTGTAATTTTTATAAAGAAGTAAAAAATAAGAATAGCGTGCCGATTACATTAAAAACGATATTCTTATTTCTTACTTTGCTTAATTTTTTAATTTGTGCATAAACTAGTTTTACAATGAACCGAGAAAACAATGCATTTACTATTTCCGAAGGTGTCGATATGGTGTTAGTGTATGGTGCAGCCGGAGAAAATGCGCTAGCGGCGACTAGGTTGTACCGGGAACGATGGCCACAACGTCACCCCCCATGTGTAAATAACGAGCGTTCAAATAAAAACGTGGTCAAGTTGGTTCTGAAAATTTGGACGTAGGGCGTAGCCTATAGCAAATGAACTTAAACGTCATCTGTCAAAGCGCTGTATCGCCGCTTTGTTATTGAAACTGACAGCTGCTATACAGCTCGTTGAGAAATGAGGTTAAGTTGGTCGCTATAAGCTACGCCCTACGTCCAATGTGTCAGAGCCAACTTCGACCACGTTTTTATTTGAACGGTCGTTACAATCCTACAGTGCGTTCAGCGGCTGCGAGATACGGGAAGTGTTATTCCTCGAGGAGAAGGACGTGGCCAGCAAGTGAACCTTAATGTTGGAGATGCCGTGTTGGAAAATCTTGACGAAGAGCCCACAATTAGTATTCGACGACTCGCACAGCAAGTAGGAACCTCATCTCGTACCGTACATCGCATCTTAAGGCGACAGCTGTTGCACCTTTATCATCTGCAACCAGTTCGACAGATTTTACCCCCGGATTGTGATCAACGAATGCTTTTTTGCAAATGTGCCAATCAAGTAGACTGGGTGCGTCGGTGCCATGCCTGTACCCGCGCTAATGGGGAACAATTTCAACATTTTCTCTAGAAATGATGTTTTATTTCATTTTGTTCCATATTTTAATGGAGGTTGTTTAGTGCACGCAGTTGGCAACTACAGATCCTTACGAATTTGGTTTTGTTTGCTAACTCTTGCAGTAACAACAATTAATTTAAGATAGTAATTATTACTATTAATTTTTATAATAAGAAAATATCAGTTTCTTTTTTAAATATATACTTTTCTTACTTTGTGCTTTTGCTTTGAAAAATTCCCCAAAATTGAAAAGTATTTTTCTATCTTTCAACGACGATTTGTTTTGATAGTTTCTAAACTAACCAAGTCCTTGCCTTTTTACCTGACTTTGATATAAGACCCCCTTTCAAAATTATAATATTTAAATCACCTTACCAAAACTTGTTTATAGTATGAAATGCTATAGAATGCTAAAAATGTCATAATAAATAATATGTATTTACGTTGGTGATTTATGTAAATATAAGTAAATATTTTAAAAATCTTTATATATTATTATATTTAAACATGAGGTTCTAACGAAATAACAATACAAAAAATATCGAGTTTGGTTGTCAGGTAGGCAATGAATGTTTACTAATTTTTTCGTTTATTAAAATAAATTTCAACTTAATTTTATAATTATCATGATAATCCCCAGCGAATGTGAAGTCATTCACATAAGAATAATAAAGTATCCAAGAATTTTGACTAAACGGTTTATTTTTTTTCAGTAAATTCCTTCTTTTGTCTCTATTAAAAGGAATATCTTGATTTATGTAAATATTTTGTAATGCCATAATGTAAAATTAACAGTATCCATTTATCTTTCCTATGGCGTTAATGTCTTTTTTATCGATGTACGACGTACACCTTACTATCTACAAGAATGTTTTCTGTTTTTATATCTGTGTGTTTTTACATATTACCAATGCATTAGTTAAATAATGATATGAGTACTCAATATAAACTATATACGCAAAAAATCTTCTTGCTCTAATTTCTGTCCCTATTACATTTTTATTAATAAACAAAATTACAACTTTTATTAATTTTTTTATACTGATCAAAAATGAAACACTCTGTATAGGTTTCTCTCTATTCCAGTGTCTTGTTTTCTTCGCCTTGTCCCAATAATTTCAATATCAACAACTGACGTAGGAGTCGACAATGACAATATTCCATTTGTTAAACCAGATAAGTCAGTAATTATTTATGTAAATGCCATGGGTTAATCGCTTATAAAACAACCAACTCAGACTGGTAGACCTCACAAGAACCTTTGAGATCATTTGAAAGAAAGAAGGTGGTTTGAATGAATATGTAAACAGCGCGAGTTGTTGTCCGTCGTCCGCTATCTAGTGGTTCTCTGTTGGGTTTGGGACTTCACCTACCTACTTCTATAGCCTCTTAGTTCTAAGAAAATGGTAGAAACCAAGACAAATACATCGTAATTGTAAAGTATGTATATAAAAAATTCCAAATGTGAAAAAGATTAAAAGTATTTAAGTAAACTTTTTCGTGAGTCAATTTACCGCTTTCAAATTAAGTTTTATGGACTACTTCTTTAAAATAAACCTTTGAAAATTTTCATTTATAATTGTTGTCATATTTAATGTCTATTGCCATATTATCTCTATACTTCGTTATGTATTATAACAAATTTGACATCACTAATAAATGTTATACATTTGTCACAGATACATTACCCTGGTTTTCTATTACGTCTTAATATTACTAATCAATTACTGACAATAAACAGCCTGCCACGAACTTCACATTATTGCCATATTACCTCAGCTTCTTTATAAGTAGTGCCATATTGTTGCCATATTACTCCAGTTTATCTGTACCATTTTAACGGTGTATAATGACAATAACAAGCATCATGTAATCGCGTTATTGCCGTATTACTCCGATATACAAACAATAAATATGTCTAATTGCCATATTACCCCAATGTCTAATCAAACAAGACTTGATGTAAAACAATAATTATCGACCATAACAGTCTCCAATAGTGCCATATTATTGTCATATTACCCCAGTTTCTGTGTAACATCTTAATACCAGTGTAAAATCATTTATCCTCCCACATGATTCAACTGTAAGTTGAAAACAGAACAATAATCGACCAAAACAAACAACCTGCCTTCAATAGTGCCATATTACCCCACCTGTTCTCCTATGTAGTCAAACAGACTTGAGTTTGATGTCCTTGATATAATTACATTTTAAATAAACTTAATACTAGTGTAAAATCATCTGTCAGATGATATATGATCGAGTCAGATACTTCTAAATAATAACAAACAATAGGGTTACATTGCCATATAACCCCAATTCTATTATAACATCTGAAAACTTCAGGGTTCAAATAAGATTTGATTTAGTTAACTTTAAATTGGAAATAAAACAATTATCGACCATAACAAACAGTATGTGCTTAATGGTGCCATATTATTGCCAAATTACCCCAGTTTCTACATAACATCTTAATACTAGTGTAAAATCATCATGTCATTTTACGTGGTCAAAACTGATATACTATGTCTAATGGTGTCATATTATTGCCATATTACCCCAGTTTAACTTAACATCCCTAACATTGTTGTAAAATCCTTTGTATGTCCTCTCGCCCAATAAAATCGGATTTGATGTCCTTAATAGTAGATTGCAAACGAAATAGTTACCAACGATAACAAACAGTTTGTTTCCAATAGTGCCATATTACCCCAGTTGGTCTAATATATAGGTGTTATTGTAAAGTCCTTCATCTCTCCCTTTCAACTAATCATATCGGAATTGACATTGAATTTCCAAGAGCCTTACTCTAATATTGCCATATTACCTCAGTTTCCATGGCATCTTACACTGGTGTAAAGCCCTTCGTCAGTTGTCTCATCTAATCAAGTCAAACTTGATATACATAACATTAGATTGAACACGAAACACTTACCAATGATAACAAACAGCTTGCTTTCACTAGTGTCATATTACCCCCGTTGGCCTATTATATATTGACGTTATTATAAAATCCTTCGTCTAACCTTTCAACTAATCATATCGGAATTGACATTGAATTACTAACAGTCTAACTCCAGTATTGCCATATTACCCCAGATTCCAAGGCATCTTACACTGGTGTAAAGTCCTTCGTCCGCCGTCTCATCTAATCAAGTCAGACTTGACGTACGTAACATTAGATTGAGAACGAAACAATTACCGGCGATTACAAATGGCCCGTCTCCAAGCCGTGACTCAGCCGAAGAAAGCGTCGGCATCCACGTCTTCCGGCTAAGCGGCATGAGCCTGTTGTTCAAGACTGATAGGTACAATTCGCGCCACTACGGTAATTCTGTACGGCGGCGTTCTAATCGCCGTGCTAATGCGAAAGATAATTATCTCGAGAGGAGAGCGGGTTCGAGATATACAAAGCCTACTTATCGATGTAGGTGCGAGGCTTCTGTTTACGCAACGTACGGCGACGGACAATAGCGACGTTGTTTTCGGTCGTACATTTGTGGGTTGCCAAAGAGGAGTTGAAAGGTGCGTGGAAATGGGATTGTTTATTTTTGGACACCGAATCTGTTCTGTTATTTTGACACATGTTTATGTCAAGCTGGACCTCAAATACTTTCCAAGGAATTAATATTAACACTGTTGATTTAGTCAGAATTGTGTTACATTTAAAGTGGATTTAACGCCTTGGCTGTTTTAATAAACTCGGCTGCGCCTCGTCGTATAAAATACCAGCCGCGGCATTACATCTTGTACCTAGTTAAATGAATAACTATTATTTATTATTACATTTTCTTTATATCTACAAGCATATGCTAAATTCCTATAATAATTGATCCATGGTTACTAGAAACTGACGTATAATCAACTAGCCTGTTATTTTGACGTTTGCTAATGATTTGGTTTCTAAATAGCTCACTTTATTTCTTAATTGCTAACTTTAAATGGTCAGTCACGGCTAATATGATTGATACGAATTTCACACTGGAAAACAGAGCCTGCAGTTATTTTTATCGTCTTTCCCTTCACATATTGTTAAAAAATTTACGTCAGCAATGGTGTTATATTTATGATTCATTTTCCTTTTTTTTTTCAGAAAAAAGACTGATTCGCGGAATGACGTGGACAAGGAACCAAAAGACTTAACAAATAGGACGATGTTTCCAAGTGCACAGATAAAAATGAGGTAAGAATGTTTTGACTTTGTTGAAATTAGATAATGATACCATTTTCAGTAAATCTACTGTCTTTATAAGCATATATTATAGATATGAAAACTTTTTCCCATTTCTACAAGTGATAATATAATTAATAATATCCATTTCATTTCTGCTTTACGAAGCTATTCTTAAACATGTAAAAGTCCGCCTAGTTTATTTCAAAATGCTTTCGATATAAATCAGCTGCAAATCTGTCAGATATTCCGCAAGGATTCTTTACGGCGCTGTGGTATGGTGGCAAAAAACACAACAGACCACATCGAGGGAAAAACTGAATAGAATTCAGAGATTGGCCTGTTTAGGTATAACGGGGGCGATGGCATCGACCCAGACAGCTGCACTAGAAGTCATGCTAAATCTACCACTGCTGCATATAGTGGTGGAAAGAGAAGCGCGGCTAGCAGCATATCGACTCAGGAATAACAACGACTGGAGGGGTAGTTCCTATTCCAGGATTATAGACACATCTATGTCGGAACCAACTTTTGGGATGGTATCTGACAAGATGGTTCCAAGGTTTCACTTCCACAAGCCTTTTGAGACTCGAATAGAGGATCAAAGCAAATGGGAGGAAAAGTTTAATACCCTGGAAAGGTGGAGCCTAGTATGGTTTACAGATGGCTGCAAAATGACCAGAGGGACGGGTGCAGGAATATATGGACTCAGACTCAGATAGAGTGCAGTCTGGGGGAGTTCCCAGAAGCAGAAATTTTCGCGATAATGGCGTGTCTGGCAGAGAATGTACGTTGAGGTTATAAACGTAAACTCATATATATATTCTCCAAGATGTTTTCTTGATGTCTTCACTATAGAAACATAGATGTCTATCCAGCTATGTTCTCTTTTAAATATGAGAAGTATGTCTGAAATAATAAATAAATTGATTCATAATTAAATTTTATTAGTTTCAAATGAGGCTTATATATTTCTAAGAAAGGTTAGATACATACATATAACTTTGGCAACGTAGCATTTTTAACGCGCGATGCTTAATACACTGAAGGCATTTTTCTGAACTGAACCAAGAAGAACATAGTAGAATTTATTTCCCAGCACTCAAAATAATTATTCCATATCGCACAGATCTTGCGGCACAGTATATCAACCCAGCGCTGCAAACATTTGTTTTATATAATACGACCCCGGGGCCCGCGGCATAAAACATTATTATCCCAGTTATGATGCCGTATACATTATGATAATTGGTGTTCGCACTCGATGCATGTCATAAAACTTCAATTGAATAGTTTTAATTCGCACCTTAGAGCCATGCCGTTTTTTTTTAAAGGAAAGCTGCTATTTATTGCTAGAAGACAAGCTGTAGAATGCAAAGCAATTACACCTTTCATTATAATGGACGTAGTTACAACATATTAAGTAGCGTGGTAGACAATTTAAGTCCTGTTTATTTACTTTGTAAGTTGCGGGCATCACAGAACAGTTGGCCACTGTTGGAAGTGTTTTTCAATTGTCTGTAATTTAGAGGCACAGTGATTCGTGATCCTCTTTTACTCTTGAATGTAAGAAGATTACTTCAAGTATACGTCAGAGTGGGGATCTGCTGAAAACAGTTTTTCGCAAAGTTTACAAGTTAACCACTGTTGTCGCCCTCTTTACAGGGTGTTTCTGAAATAAAGAGGCTGTGCACGTGCACAAGATGCACAGAGTCGGCTTACATTTGTGGTTAATGTTCTCTAAAATAGAAGCATTTAGGCCATTAGATGCTTAATAAAAGAAGGTCATTTGCGTGCCCTCTAAAAATATACAGTTCTATTTAAATAGTCGCCGTCGAATGTATCGTTTGTTTAATACAAAATTTAATAGTTTTAGTCTTATTTTAAGAATATATTTGGGTATAAATTTCAAACTCACAACACCTAGTACAACATCGTTCGTAAGTAAAACCAACCAGACATAGATAGGTTCGGACTTATCGATGCTCCTCACCATAATGTCGTTAGAACGATCCAGCTGCTTTAGTGTCGTTACTCACAAGGAGATGTATATACACACAGCATAAGTGGCTCCATCTATAGTGCTACTTCCCACCTACACCATTCTGTGACCTACAATTTTCTTTCAAGAAAACATAAGTTTGATTATAATATGCTACATTTGTCTTGAATAATTCCTACATTAATACTAAATTTTAAATATTTTATATATTTTAAGGAACTGGTAGTTTTGAAACAAATATATTTGCAGTTTATGATTAAGGTAAGAGATACTGTAGTTAAGGTCCGAGATAATAAATTTCAAAACTATAAAAGATTTGAATTAAATTATATATATTTACAAATAATATAAATTCTAAGAAAAATTATAGATAACAGCAAACATTTCACATAGTTTGACGAATGTATATACATTTGAATATAATAAAATAACATTTACGGTAAATAATTCCATTTAAAAGTATCTGCTCATTTGATCCAAATACTTTTTTTTAATGCACATAGTTAACCGCTAGACATGTACAGTAATGGTTGATGCTGTTCTCATCTACATGCTCCGCTGACTATTTCGGTTTAAGTGTGATAATTAGAATCAGTATTTTTTTTTGCTTTCAAATGTCAAATCGCTTTTTATATTGAAACTGCAAAAAGTGGGGATATGTTTTCCAACTGTTGGTGAACATTTTTGGAAGAATCAACATTATGGAGATATAATCGCTTCAAAATTGACCTTTAGATCTAAATATAATTCATACTCTTTGAAAAATAATAGCTATTGTTATTTTAACTGGTTATAAAACACAAAAAAGATTGAAATAACTGATGTAGGTGTATTAGCCAAACCCAAAAGTGGCATAAGGCGGGAGCAGTACCGCCGAAATTCACAGCAGACATTTCAATTTACCAGAAAAAAAGTATAGATGAATAAATATAAACATTTTCTCCTGAATTTTATATTAGAAATTGTTTAAATTGGCCAATCAATATGTTCAATGAAAGGAAGAGGATTCCTTTTCATAATCCTGTCACCTAAATTATTTTTTTTTCTTTTTCCTATCACTTCCAAATTAATCAGGCACCACGTATCACATTAATCTGAACTCGTTTCATGGAATCCGATCTTATCTTTGTTTCAGTTCCGACCCTTTTTGAGTTTGCGTGTTCCCTATAAACTAATTAGTAGGTGCCGAAAAAAAAACATACCTTAACGTGACACTGATTTACTTAGATCCAACTGGTTGATGTAGAAAACTATCCCCAATTAAAAAAGCTCTGTTATTTCAAGGAGATATTCTATTAAAGATATTTTTCTGTTTTTATTCGCTGCGCGTTTTGATCTGTACGGATACTTTCTATTATAAAACCGCACGACAAGCAGCAAACGACTGGAATCGAAACAACCATAGGAAACCATATTTTACGGTACTGAGCATAGTAATTTGTGTTATTTAAGTATCAATAACTTGTAACTCTCACTATTATTAAGACTTGACAGCCAACATTAGATAATAATAGTAATAATACATTTACTTTATTAAAATATAACGCGATTACAGTATTTTTTATTACTAATGAAAGGTAGTTGAAATAGATCGACAGGCACTTCATTTTTTGTATTGGTTTTCTTTCCTTGTTAACCACCCTTCACTAATTTTGCATGGCTTCCTTGACCAAAGCGCAATATTACTTGCTAATAGTCTACTTTACCACACTTTTGAATGGATGGCAACATCATTTTCGGCAATTAAACAAACAGATACGCGGAAAACTTAAATCTAGACCGCGAAACAAACGGAAACTAGAATAAATGCCGGTAGCACAATCTAGACACACTTGGCTAAACAGTTGTCAGGCGCCTGGGCGACTTGTTCCGTGACCCCACGTCTAAAAATTAATAAGGCAATTAATGCAAATATTCCGTGCCGCTTGTGGCGTGTGATTTGTCGATGTCGCGGTTAGAAACTCAAGTAATTTTCCGTAAACGACAATTCGACGACGTTAAATAGTTATAAATTTTCGCAGTACTGCCAAATATACGATTTTTGGGCCAGTTTTACCGTTATCGAAAAGTGTCAAGTCCATTAGGTTAGGTTTTTATTTTATTTATTAGTTTAAATGCGAAATTGAGCAAAACTGAGTCTAATATATATAAAAAGAAATTAATTCGTTTATAACAAGTTCCTAAAGTCATGATGAGGAAAGTTATAATATACAAGGGGTAAATTCTCCATGGTTACCGAGTTATGGTCCTTTAAAGTTTCTTAAGTTTGTCTACTATGTCATGCAACACCCTGTATGTACAAGCAACTACCACATACTACTGTTATAAAATAATACGAATTAATGAACTTAATTCTATCCAAAGTTGCTTATACAGTATTACAATGAAGCATACTCAATCTGAAGCTTCATGAATTTTAATAACTAAAAAGTAACGGAGGCTTTTTTATTCTCTAGTTACAAATCCGTGAGCTTCACAAGTGCATTACATATTTATTTATTTACCCAACATGATACTATAATTTCTTTGGTTTTAAAGGAATAATGTGGCCTATAAGTCACTAGTGAGTTATAAGTCATAAATCACTAGTAAGTTATGACTTATAACCCACTAGTGACTTATAGAAGTCATAATGTTTGGTTTATTTTTCTAGTTTTTATTAGAAAACCAATTTGAAACAGTAATAAGTCAACAAATAACCTAAAATGCTACAAACTTACAATCTACCTACTTATTAATATTAACATTTGGTAAAGCCGTAATTATTGGAATCATTTTGTGATTGTGGTAAGATAAGATAGAACAGGTTGCCCCTTTGCTTGTGCTTGCTTCAGGAGTCTGCACCCCTTGTATCTTTTTAGCAATATCAATTTTGCTTTCCCTTTCTAAAACCTTGAACTTTTTTGGTTGAAAATGTTTGTGCTTAGACTTTAGAAATGCCGCTAGTCTTCCGAATTTAGAAATTTTAATGTTCTTGTAAACTCTCAAAGTTGACTTCAACATGGAATATTTAGTCCACAATGTGGATGGAGCTAATTTCTCACTTAAATTGAAAAAATAAGCCAGCAAGACATCTTCAATTACACCTTTCACCCCTTTGATTTTCCAATCTTGAATTTTCTTCAGTTCTTTGTTGTATATAGATTTTGATTTCTCCGGAATGATGCCTGCAGTAGCCGCATTAACTTTCTCTAAAATTTCAGATGGAATTTCCACATTTTCCATTTTTTCAGTCTTGGTTTTAGGATTTCAACGTGATTTCAACTCAAAACATATTGTTTGTTTACTTACAACCCTTTAAGGCACAATTTAAGTTGACACATCCATTGTAATATTTAAAAATACATTAATTTCGTTAAATTACTTTTTCTGACAATTGACTACTTTGAGTTACTTTTATTTATTAATAAAACGGAATTCTATGAAAGTGTTGGATAAAATTTTGTATGGCACTCGTGTGTTACGTCATATAAGTCACTTGGTGACGCACTAGTACCATAAGTAACTATTATTTATAAGAATTTCTCTATATATTTTCCACGTCTCCAAATAGAAACCATATAAAATGCCGCAAGATATTTAGCAGATCATTGATAAAATAAAGAAACAGTAAGTCTCAAGTTGGAACCTTGAGGAATGAGCTTTATGCTACTACAAAGTACACAAGTGTCAATTTAGCGTAATCTGTCATAAAAATTCGTTTACAACGAACAATATTGCGTCTATGCTCGAGATATTACCAAAATTTAATTGCTAAGGCGAAGGAGATAAAATTACTGACCACTGGCTTGACTGATCTTTTCAGCCTATGGGTTTATTGTTTTGCAGGTGTCAAAATAGCCAAATAAACTAAGAAAAAACTTATACTGCGCCAAAAATAGATGACTCCGCTATGCTTAATGATACATCAGAACAGATAATTTTATTACGCGATCGTAACATGAAGTCACACCTACGTGGGTTGAAACAATAAAAAAAATTAGTGAGACGATATACCCCAAGGCACAGGCATCACCTTGTTGTTACGAAGACATAAATAAACATAAACCTGTTTTTTTTCTTCGAGAACACAATTTTAATTTGATTGCGCTCCGAGCAATCACTCCTATTATTCGAATAGAAGCAAATTCGCGTGGGTATAGATAAATTGTGCTCAAAATAACCTTAAAGTGGATTATTAGCTTTATTTTTTCCTTGACATCACCGCGTGGATAAAATAACAAAACAGTTTTATAGAGCTAATTAATGCAGACATTTAGATCCTATTACTAAAAAAGTAATATATTCCACCTTTTAACCTTTTTCACTAAAAGATAAAGATCTACTTTATCGTGATACATTTATTTCGTAGAAAATACGTATATAAAGTGGTCAATGAATGTTAATGAGACCGACTTGGTAGCCAATGATCACACCGTAAATAACGTAAATGGTACTAAAAAACTCAAGGTTGGACCGTGGTCTTGTGCTAAATGAATATTTAAACAATGCTTTTTGAAATCATAAGCTAATTTAAGTTCGTCACTAACTCGTTTAGCTAGTTACAAACTTCAGCATATTGCCAGATGCTGTGAGTGGTAGGTATCTATTTTTTTCTGAATCTTCAAATTCAGGGATGAGTTTTCAGAATTCGAGTCAAATGGGATGATGCTTATAACTTTTTTACCTAGTAGACATGAAATTAATTCAAATTCAATTTTTTTCTAAAACATCTTCGAGAGAAAATTCTAGAGAAACAAAAGATATCTAACCCCACGAATAAGATTTATCCGAAAAGTAGTTTTGAGATATTTGAAAAAAATAGTTTTTATTAACTTTAACACCCTATATGTGCCCTAAAAGTTGTTCGTCAACTATAATTTGCTACAAATACAACACAATTCATAATTATATGGGTCTGAAATTCAAGCCATTATCCTTATACAAAATCACAGTAGCCATTATAATCTTTTGTATCGGTTTTTATAACAATATATTAGATTTATACGACAAAGATATTTCTCGTCAAAATTAAATAACTAGCAACTATTGAGTTCAAATTTATTTTTTACTTCACTTTTAAATAAGCACAGGAGGCCTTGGAAACTAAAATTAATTACCTCTAAAGTCGTTATATCAATAACAAAAAATCGGAGGATATCCTCTTTTAGTTTTTTCTCTGTATTTGAGCATTCTACCACCAATAAAAGAATTAAAAATGATTTAATTAAATTACTCTTACGCTAAAAGTATCGTTCAAGGGTTGTTTTTATGAATTAACCAAAAATTCCATACCGAAAAAAGTACCTATGTTTTTAAAATAAAATGTATCCTCGTCAGTAAGATTTTCCCACATAATGAATAAAACACTTTTGTTTTTCTGATTATAGTCTAGGTTAAATGTGTGTCTACTAAATGTAAATCTACTTAAAAGTACTAATTTATTCAAATATACATACCTACCTAGATACTGTAATTAGTTCATTTTATTTATCAGTTTCCTCGAAGTCAGGGAAACTCCTACTAAACAATATGTTCACATGCATTTTTTATATAATGGTCTGTTATATACAAATATATTTTTTTTGAAGCTTAAATTAACTCCAATAAATCTTTAAATTTCCAAATACAAACAATTGACCTTAATAATAAAAATATACACTTTGTCCCAAAATTATTGCTGAAAAGTGACAATTTCTATTTACTAATTGACCTGTTTCAGCATTTCTTTTATATTTCAACTGTATTTCTCCCAATAAAATCGTTTCCTCGGTGAGTAAACATTCCGAAAATTCAGTTATTTCTCATAGCGACACAACGCAGAACATAGTCGACTTCCTAGTGCCGAACCGCTTCGGTTCGAATTATCGTTCCGCTTGGCACGCCACGAAATCTATTACAACTCGAACACATCCTCAGTCCCCCCACACCGGCTATTGGCAAGCCGGTGACGTAACATTAAGAATCCCCAGTAACAGGATACCATAACTACGAGCAACCGTGCGGTTCCTAGACGTTTCTAGCGTAACGCCTCGTTGAAATCTCCTAGCATTTGATACAGTCCGGACCCAGATGGAAAGAAATCCTTCCAGACGGGTAAAAAACGAACGAAGTCATTGCATGTCTGATCTGAATCTTGCTAAATGAAACGCTGTTATTGAATTATGACCGATAGTCCTTTGTTTAAGACCTTTAAGCCTGTATTAGGTACACGATGCAATTTAGTTGCAGCGACAAAATTGCGGGTATAAAATTGCATGCTTATTATCACCCAATGGGACAGATTCGCTGCAATTTGTTTAGTTTGCAGCAGCGTTACCAACTGTGCATTGTTAACATGTAAAATTTTTTGTATATATCTTGTAAACAATTTTTTATTCAAGCAAAACCTTGCAATAGATGAAAATTTAGAAGTAAATTGCTGTATAGCTTTAATAGTGGCTTCAACGGTGTTACTAACAACAGCCACGACCAACAGCCGACAACAGCTAGGTTGGTAATAAACAAATCTTCATAAAAGTAACTAGAATCCATGCAATTTTGTTGCACGGAATAGAGCATGTTCTAATTCATGCAATCCAGTTGCCGAGAAAAAACTGCAAAGTCTGATAAGAAAAATTTCATGGATTCTATCGCGGCAACCAAATACCTGCAACAGAATTGCATTGTCTGATACAGGCTTTAGAAGGACAAGAAAGTCTATAAATTCTATTGCCTGGATGAAATCGACTGGTGTCAAATACTTAGTAACAAAAGTGACGCCCGTCCTTATAGGTTTTGATTAAAGGGACAAAAACGAATCGAAAATCAAGAGTGGAAAATTTTCCGATTATTCAAAAAATTATTCAAAAAACTAAAAATAAACATTTGGACTGGGTTATTAAATACTTATGTAGTTCAAAGCTGTATTTGCTGCAGCTGTATGTTTTTAAATGAAAACTTATCATTGCCATTGCTGCATGACGTTCCGTTAGAAGTTAGACTAAATTATTGGTTTTAACATGATGGAGCTCCATCACATTATAGTTTACGAATATAAAATTATCTGAATCAAAACTTCCGAGACAGATGGATTGGAACAGAAGGACCAAGGCCTCCTGGATCACCAGTGCTGAATCCCCTAGATTTTTCTTTTGGGCTTATTTAAAAGAAAAGATTTATAGTCGGTATATTCACTGCTGTCGCGTTAACAGACCAAGAGATGCTACAAAGAGTTCATGCCTCAATGTTGAATAGTGATAATGAAAATTTTCCACTCTTGATTTTCAATTCATTTTTGTCTCCTTAATCAAATCCCAAAAGGACGGGCGTCACTTTTGGGACACCCTGTATAATTATTACATTGCGTTTCTAAAAATATTGATAGGATAATAAACATTTTTAGGGAATTGTTAGGAAAGCAGAAAGGTAAAATACAGAATTTTAATTATTTCGAAAGGTAGGTACGTGTGCATGTGCATAATATCTATGCTATAACTATTTATCAACAATATGGAATAATGATATGGTATAACGATTTACTAACGATATGATACTAACGATTAAAAATTGGATTCCCAATTGGATTTCTAATTGGATTTCCAATCTCCATAAAATCGGGTTGGATTTTTGGTACCTCTTCATGTGTAAAACTTTAATTAAACACACATTGCTCTGGTAGGTAATCAAAATCAAACAAGAAGAGCACATCCTGCATCTTCCACGTGACTGAGCCTTTCGCTTAATTTTGTTACGTAAAATGTTTTCCTCCTGTTTCCAATCGCAAATATTCGCTCTCAATAGCCATCTCGAAATTGGCGGATGCGAGCGATTTTTTACATATACAGGCTCAGACGGTTCAAGCGTATACATGTGGTTAAAATTATATTAATCGACAAATCACAGTTTTCGTGCAAAGTAAACGTTTTCCGCTACCTAGACTTGGTATTATTTCATTTTCATCCTTTAGGGTTCAACCAGGACCATACATTTTGCGGTACGCCAGAGAGAAAGTTTGCGCCCCTTGTGCCGTTCCTAACGCAGACTCGTCGTTAGATAAAGGCGAAAGCTGTGAACGACGCAACATCTGGATGGAATGGCCAGTTGCCTGTATTTTTTTAAATTCTTATTGTGGAACAGGGCTCTTGGTCCGGGGCCAATTGTTATGAAGCAGTGAAAGTGTAAGATTGAAAGAGACCATAAAAATTTATTGCGTATATAAGACATGTACACTGTGTCGTTTTGTCGTTTATCTTAGGTGACGCGCTTGTTTGACAACTTTTTTTTAGCAAGGTACTGTTATGGCTGTCTCTGTCGCCGACTTTACTGAAATTTTATGTCCAATGGAATTATTGATATTCTTTTTGTCTTCGTTGCGATTGCTATGTCCAAAGGTTAGTGCAGCTCTCTCGGTTTCGAAAATTCAATACCTTATGTATGTTTTCAGCCACGAAAAATGAATAACTCCTACGATTTGTAAATGTGATGCATTTCAATGTGTTTTTATAAGTAGGTAGGTACCTACGTATAAAAACTATATTTTTTGTAAGAGTAAATGTGATGTCACTTACGATGTTGCTTAAAATATAATTTATTTATTACAGTCTACATTACTACAAGTATATTTGTTAAATTAAAAAAAAATCATAGGGTAAATTACACCCTTTCCCCACACGGACCAAATATGTTGTAATATTTTTACAGTGTAGGTACTTTAATTACTTAACAACATACCCATTAGCATCAATAGCATAATTATTTAGAGCTCGTATAACTTATATGTAATTCGTGTTCAAAATTATGAACTGGCGTTATCTGTCGAGGTGGTAATCGATTAGTAAATAGAAGATCCTAGTAAACATTTAGATAAGCTGTTTAAGTTTTACAAAACACTTAAAATAAGCACGTATTTGGATACTCACTTTGCGCGTTTAAATTTAATAATTCTAACCAAGATTTCAAAATTAAAAGTGTTTAATTTTTTATTACCATCCGTTTCCTCTCCTATAAAACATTCAACTGATGGTTTATCAAAGCAAATATCATACTGCATGGAAAAAATACTTTTTCAAATCACTTGAGGGTTTTATAATTTGTTTTCACTATGCAGGATTAAATGTACTATTTCAGTGCCCAATTCCAGAAGGTAGAGTATCACTTTTAACCCTCCATGTATTAAATTTACCTTTAACAAAAACAATTGAACGTTTACTAATGTAACTTATGTGGTTTTTCAAAGTATCGTGACAGTTCTGTATTATTATTTGGTTATTGAAATATTTATTCTCATTTGTTACTTGAATGCTACAAAATTATACGCTGATTCCTGAATCCGACCCTGGCGTTTGCGCCATGTACGAATCACTCACGGACCTTGTATATAATACGCTATTATCCAGTGTTTACTTTGAAGTTGCTATTTGTTAAATCTTATTATCCTGTTTCAGGATGATGTCGCCCAGCAGCTCGCCCGCCACCTCCCCCACCATGTCCAACTCGTCGTCGCCCACTCCGCCAGCGGTCAACTACAACAAAATCACGGGCATCCCCTGCGTGGCGGCGGCCTCCAGGTACACCGCCCCCGTCCATATCGACGTGGGGGGCACGATATACACCTCATCGCTGGAGACGCTCACCAAGTAAGTGACAACAACGTACTATATCAACCAGCATTGAAACCACCAGACACATACCGGTGGAATATTTTTTATATTGTGCCGCAGGCAAATTCTTTTCTAAGGGTATAAGGACATTTTTAAATTTCTGAAACAATTACTGACGGTATTTTTTAATATAGTTTTTAATTTTGGGTGAAAAAGGGAGAATTAGAAATTGTCGACGCTTTTTCTGAATTTAACAAGTAATTTCATGACCAATAAAGTTCGCGATCGTCTCGTTGGGCGCATATCTCGCAGATCTTATCAAGCGTGGCACACCATGTAATACGGCTGTAATTAAAGGCTGGTATTAATTATTTCTAAATAATTACAGCATATGGCAGACGTTCTCCGGCGTCTATACAGCTCTAGCGGTACAGCATACATCGAGCCACTGTTTAATGAATAAAATCGCGTTAAATTGCGGTTATTAAAAAGTCCACAAACCGTACAAAATTCGTTTGGAACTCGGCGACCATTCAGCCAATTAGTTTGTCGTTAATATCTAATATTTTAATTATTATCGTTTCACTGACATGAAACATAACTGCGCGTAATTCGAGTTTTGATCATATTTCAAATTGAATTGAGCCGTATTGCAAACACGTCGTGTGGTTAACATAAATTATTACACGAAACTTCATATTTCATTAAAACGAGAAGCGATATTTCGCGTTTTCCAAATTAAATGGAATGATTTAGTTTCAAAGGCAGCAATATGTTTAAAATTAAACTGTAAAGGTTTATTGAAATTCATTTAATATTTCAATAAAGCAGCCGCATATCCCATAATATAGCTTACAAGGATTTTTAATTTCGATATTAATAAATATGGATATTAAAACGAATTCGCAGTGGATTAATATATACTGTTTTCAAGGACTGTTATTTACAATTTCAGGACTGACCAATTTTTGCCGGAAGACATAGAAAACACAGATTTTTTATATAAAAATTATATATTTTTTTTATTCATAAAATATACAGTACTTAGGTATAGTAAGTACACTGTAAAAAAATCGGCGTGAGTGAAAGCAATATATTAATTTCGAGTAATTTAAATGGCGCCGTGAAGATGGCGCCACTTACATATCGCTTCTGTAATCTCGACCACAGTTGATATGGTCCCGTTAGATGCTACAGAAAAGCGTGATCGCCAGGAGAACAGACGACGGCGGTGGGTCTGAGCTGGCGGGTCTCAGCCAGGCAGGACGAGACCCCGCGAAGTATCCTAATAAATCATTTTATAAATGATTTATTTTTGCACTCAATACTTAGTTAACTAAAAACTAAGTTTGAGTAGAAAATAACTCAATAACAGTTAAATTTAAATCATATTAAAGAAAAAGTCAACTCTAAATTGGTTTTATATACTCAGAATGTAGTCAAAAGTCGCTCAACTGATAGTTAGCAGTAACTCGGATTTGAGTAAAACTCACTTATTTCTGATGTATTCATAGTAATAGTGAAAATTTCACTCAATCTTGTGTGGACAGAAATTGATACATCATTGAGTAAAATTGACTGAAATTTGAGTGAAATTTTTTTAGTGTACGCATTCTTTTGTTGAAAATTTCCAGGACTGTTTCGCATACCTATATGGGGCTTAATTTCGTCGTCCTCCAAGAAGTGGGTGGTTGTGGGTTTCCTCGCATAAACCTTAGACTTCAAAAAGAACCTCAAGAAAAATCCAACGGAGTTAAATCGCATGATCTGAGCGACCAAAACGGGAAATTACACGACCAGGAAATTACTCAAACAGTATTGAATTATTTCTCGGACTGTATGGGATGTGGCATCGGGTTGTTGCAACTCCATGTCGTCTACATCCATACCTTGCAATTTAGGCACAAAAAACTGGATTGTCATGTGACGATAGCGAGCACAATTAACTGTTATTGGCTGATTATTGCATTGTCCGATGATTTTTTTTTGTTTAGCGCTCCATTTTTAATAACTCTTCATGCTGCTTTTTATTTTTCGTCGGCACAAATAACGCAAAATCCAAATCTTGCGCGAATTTTGGGACACCCGGTATATGAATCTGAAGCCACAGGCTACACTGAAAACAATTTCTTGTAATTTTACAAGTAATTTCACACGCATATTTTAGAAAATCTATAATTTGTTGGTAATAAACTTCACAATGTAAAAATAATCAAAATAACTGACTGACTTACAAGCACACAATTTTTATGAAAGTGTCTTAGAGTTCATGAACCACAAAATAATTTATCCGAACTTCACTAGATCCTAAAATTTAAATTGTACCCAATTAAGGATGCGATAAAACGGTCCTTATTCCTGTTTTTGAATACAGCCATAGCAAAAATTCAATGAAACGAACTTTCACATCATCGCTCATGTATTATTTGCATAAGTTTAATTGACCCAATCTATATCACGGAAAAAAAAATGCGGACGGAGCATATGGCATGCCGATGTGAATTCTTCGTGATTGGAAAAAACATAGTAATATATGAAAAGAGCCCGAGGCCTGCTATTTAGCAGTGTATTTACCTATGCATTTGAAATGGCTTTTGGACATTGAAACCTAGTAATCCCTGAAAATTCACATAATATATTGGGAAGGTTAACTTTCACGCAGAAAGTTGCTAATAATCTACAGGGTGGTCCGTTTTTCATGGCTCACCATTGGCATCTGGGAATCCGTAAGGTATTCAGGATGACTCAAATTAGAAAAAAGTTGCGCTTTTTCAGGTTCATTGAAATAAACTAAACAGATCAAAGATATCTGCTGCCGTTCCTGAAATATTTTGAAAAAACTGAAAATAGCAATTCTAGAAAATGCCATCTAGCGTCTTTATTTCACAACAGAAAGAGCTGAAAGGTGCTGGGAAGATACGAAGAATTCATTTTCGTCGAAAGAAAATTTCTACGGCCTCTAGTTTCAGTTATGCAACATTCAATTGTTTTTTTTTCTTATGGGCGCCAAATATTAGATTTTGACAGTAACAGATAGAGGATAAAATTACGAACACATCAATGTATAACACTACAATTTTATTTGAAGAATAACCAGAAAATTTAAGAAATCGATAATTTATTTAAAAAAGTAAAGTAATCTAGTTGTTCTTAACGTAAAACAAAAATCAATATTCAATAAAACAAAATACACAAATATTCTACAAATTCTACATAAATACTTCAGTGTCGTCCATTCTCGTGCAGACAAAGCTCAGTCCTCTAATTTTTTCTACAGCGTTTTGAATACTTTGTGGCGAAATAGTCCTAAATGCAGCAAAAACTCTCCCTAAGTCTTCCATATTTTCACAGGAACTAAATTTTATTTTTTAGACAAACCCACAGAAAAAAATCTAAAGGGTTGAGGCATGGAGACCGTGGAGGCCAAGCTACAGGTGCATGAGTGCCAATCCCATTATTTGAAAAGCGTCGATTTAAATATTGGGATACCATTGTAGAATTATGAGGCCCTATAAGGGAAGATTATCTAATGCATTCTGCATTTCTATCCTTAAAATATCTAAATACTTCTGAGAAGTAAAGTTACCATCAATAAGAAACGGTCCTATTATACGGTCATTTAATATTCCACACCAAATGTTGGGAAAATCTAATTTGGTGGCTGGTCTTTTGAACCAAATTTGGATTTTCTATGGCATAATAATGCTTATTTTTTGTATTAAATATGCCGTTATTTGTGAACGCAATTTCATCGCTCCAAATAATTTTCCTTATCTTTCCCTGAAACCATCAAAATCCCATCATCCTTCGTTCTCCATCTCCTGAGTTTTTGTACTGGTTTGAATTTATAATCATGGTATATACAATTTCCTTAAATTTAGAAATGACTAACACAATAAGATCAATATTACGTTAAAACATATTCGTGCTGGATACGTTACTGCTCTTCAATAAATCATTCGCTAAAAGTGTTTCCCACAGAATTTTAACGTTTAATTTATGCCATCTCTAAGTTCGCTTAGATACTACCTACCCGATGATACGCGCGATACCAAGAGGCCTTTTAATCGTTAATTTCTTATCGAATTCATGCGTGGTGAACGTAGATCCCAATTAATGGGGCAACTAGATCGTAAATACTGCAAAGGATACGGAGAGTTTCCTGCGAGATCCTGGCCGGATGATAACTTCTCGACAGTCGCTGTTTATGTGGCTTCTAATCAAAGGAAGTTAATAGAATATACCTCGACGCATTTAACACCTCGTAAAA
Source organism: Anoplophora glabripennis (assembly GCF_000390285.2). Classification (NCBI taxonomy): domain Eukaryota; kingdom Metazoa; phylum Arthropoda; class Insecta; order Coleoptera; family Cerambycidae; genus Anoplophora; species Anoplophora glabripennis. The sequence continues at coordinate 170,856 of NW_019416568.1, forward strand.
CGTAATTGCGACGTTATAAATGCGGAGGAATGGTTATCTCCGAGTATGCCATTAGGAAATAATTTGATGTCTTCACGACATACCGTGGTAGATATGACACTGGGTTATTACGTATCGCTTAACTTTTTTGCACTCCGTGGATAGTGATCCTAATTTCAAAAGTAAATTCAACCCTAAGAGTGACATATTTAGGTTTAAATTAACTTTTAATCCCTTCTTATAAAAACAAATAGTGTTTTTTAATGTACCTAATTCAAATGCTTGCCTCATAATGAACCAGAACATCGCAATTAATTTTTTTTTTAAATAAGACATATAACAAAATCTCTTCTTGAGTTAATAATTGAAATGAATGTTGATAATCGAAAGCTAAGCCCATCATAAATACAGTGTGATGGAACAAAATACATATTTTTTTTGAAATTTTAAAAATTCGCTGAAACAGGTCAATTAGTAAATAGAAATTGTCACTTTTCTTCAATATTTTCTATTTTTTTGAGAGTTTGACAGACCTACACTGCCCTATTTTGGAAAAAGACCGTATGTGCAGTTTTGTGACAAACTGAGATAATTACATTTTTGAAATCCACATCGCATTATGCCCGTCTATAAAAAATATCAAAAATATCGTTTTTGTTTCTTTAAATTTAAAAATCTGTACATTTTAAATTTCTAATATTGTGTCACTCTTATTTTCTTCGTTTTGCTAAAAATTCCACAGCTATCCTCGCAAGAAATTGCATGATTTTAGGTGATAACACAAAAAATAGTACATAACGTAAAAACTAGAAGAGATTGGTATAGGGAACCCTGATACCGTTCGAAAGAGATTAAAATTGTGTATCAGAATATAGAAAAACATGCAGGGTGTTCCATTTAAAAAAAACCGACTTATGAAGGTTTGAAGTTAACTAAACTCGGCATTAAATTTCTAGCACCCTGTATGCAATTAAGCCACTTTGAAAGTATGGATGGAAAGCCTAGGGGCTAGCTATCCTCCCTATAAATATTGCTGCTTTATCTTTCTTACTATAAAATACACATGGTTTGAGGCCAGTCACTGTTTCTCTCCATTTTTTTGAAAAAAAATTAAATATCTCGAAAACGGTTAATTTTAGGAATAGGGAAACTTCATAAAAGTTCACCTAAAATAACACGTAGAATCGGAAATCGCAATAATATATAGGGTGTCCCATTTAAAATAAGCAAGTTGATGGCGACTTCCTGTATAACCGGAAGTGGTACGTGGACGCCATTATTTTAATTGAGAAGGGTATGCCCGAAAACCCGGTATCCCAAATTTTCAAAATTCAAATCGAACTAGTCTCTGAAATAATTCTAATGGGCCGTCACCGGGAGACACCCTGTATGTATACCTGACATAACATTAAAAATATTAAATTCTGCAGAATCCACAGTTCAGAGTCTGAAAGCCAAAACCTTTTCTATTGACATCCATTGAAAACCAACAAAACTAAAGTTTATTTAGTGGAATACAATTTATTTTACATTTCCTGGCGAAATCAACATACATTATTATACAAACAATAAATCTTTGTTTTCCAAACAATCATTTGGCATTCGCACAGTTTTAAAATTTATAGAAATACAACGCAAACTACAATTACACGCGATACGTAGTTACGTCCGCTCCATAACAGTTTGAAGTAACAGCAGTGTAATACGCTTTCAATTTAAAAGCACCACTGCCTCGACCAATTAACAACGACCAGTCCTTCTTCAACCGCTACCGTAGCGTATCCGTAGACGAGTTCAACACCTGGCTGCGGACCGCCAATTTATGATCCGTAACGGGTTTGGGACAGCTATTTCTGTCCATCTACTCTACTGTGTGTCTAATTCAGTCTAAACGACTTTCATAATGATTAAATGATCGTGCTTTCACGGTAGTTACGGTGTATAAGAGTAATAAAAGATAATATTCAGCAGCAGAGTGGAAATACATCAAACTAAATACGCATTTGGACAGTTTTACTTTCTTGGGATTTGTTTGTAACTTTACACTTGTTGGAGTCGTATCTTTCAGGCGCGCCTCAGGGTTAGGTACTTGGCCCAGTGTTATTTAACCTTTTCATTAATGATGTCGCAAATAATTTTAATGTCCTTTTTGCTGTACGCTGATGATTTGAACAGTTTGGGCTTGGTGAGAATATGATGTGTCAAAAATCGACCAACTTTAAATGTTTCTTAAAACTAATACTATTGGGTTTCACTACATGTTAAGTGTTGGATAGATATGGCTGTGCAAATGGTCTATGAATTATACAATAGACACATAAATCAAGGGATATTAAAAAAATCCCAAAATTTTGGGTGATTTTCAAACTTGGAGGGAATAAAGGAAGAGGAGCTTCAAGTGTCTAGTTTGCGGATCTGGAGTTTAAATTTTTTTTGAAAATTTTTGCTTTTCTTTAAAAAGGCTTATGGACTTCAATTTTTTTTTTTGTAATTTCATATTAAAATTCTTTTAGTGCACGACACTGAGTTATCGTCAATAAAAAAAAATCATTTTTGACTTTGGCAATTAGTTACTCGGGAAATAATGGTCGTACAGAAAATCCAAACAGGATTTTGAAAACTACAAAGTCGTCATTATTGGTTTTTGATAAAAAAAAAATCAAAAAATATTTTTTTTATGAAGACGAGCATTATTTTACAAGAGAATGAAACGATTTCCCATGCTTGTACGCATGGGCAGGAAGTGTGGTTCAAGGATTTCGGCGATGTACCTTTCGGCAGTCAATGGTTACCAACTGGGTTCAGGTATTAATGGATACGTCTGTCCGTACCAGAGATCAGCGTCAACGTCAAATAAACCAAACTTTTTTGACGTTTGTGAAGATACGTAAAAAAAAATTGAAAAAGATAATTTTTTTCATCTTTTTTAGAATCATGAATCTTTTTTGATGAAGAAAATATGGATTATTGCTAAAAAAACGTTTTTAAGTTAAAAAATTGAATAAAAAGGGAAAAATTAGAAACTCAGCAAAAACGACAAATTTATACATTCCGGTCACTAAGAAAAAAAAAAATCGCAGCGTTTTGAAATTATCAGGTTTTCTTTCGGACACTTTGATGTTGAAAAGTTACAGTCAAATATCCTTAGTTTTTTCATTGATTTATTTGCAAAGTAATGCCACGTTTTCTAACCAACATTTTCACTTCGAAAAATTTTTTTTATTAAAAATCAACAATTACGACTTATAGAGAATGCTTTCCAGTTTTCAAAACCCTGCTTGGATTTTCTATACGACCATTATTTCCCGAGTAATTGATTGCCAAAGTCAAAAATGATTTTTTTGCTTTGATCGACGATAACGGCGACAAATAAACGTACAAGGCTCCGGAACCGCTCAAATTGAAGATAATTAAATTATCTAACAGACCTTTATGACGAAATTATAAAAAAAATTTTTTGAAGAGCAAAAATTTGCAATTTTTTTTTTCATTGATTTTCTTATGATTAATGAAAAATTGCTGATGCTAAAAAATTTTACACTCCAGATCCGAAAACTAAACACTTGAAGCTTAAATTTCCTTTTTTTTATATATATACTCTCTACGACCATTTCCCTCCAAGTTACAGAATTTTGAGATTTTTTTAATATCCCTTGAATTATGTGCCTAGTGTATTTAATGACAAAGTAACATTTTCTGTACATATTACCTTTGTATAAGTAAACTTATTTATACAATGATATTACTGAATCAATACAAATAGAAAATTCGATTTTGAGTCAAATTACGAAGAAGTCTTCTAGCCAAAAAATGTATCATAACTTAAACGATACATTCCATTGATTCAGTATACAGGGTGAGTCAGTTTTTTGTAGTAGGATTTTAATAGTTGATAGAAAATCATTTTTTGATAAGAAAAGTTCCTATAAACGTAGATCTTAGAACACTTCGTTTGTGAGATATAGGGTGTAGAAAACAAACATTTTTAAGAATTTTTCTTAATATCTCTAAAAGACCAACAGATATTAAACTGAAATTTGGCATGAAAAAAACAAACACAGAACTTAAAAAAAGAACTAATTGACACACACGTTACACAATGTTTGCGTTCTTATGTCAACGTTATGACATTTAATCGTTTTTGTTGATTTTCAGGGTACATCATATTTTTCTTATTACAAATGTATTACCAATATCGTTGGAATAGTTTCATGCCAAATGAATTTAACCAAAAATCGTTAATTTTATAAAAAATTGGTAGGGAGCTGTTTTGTTCAGAATTGATTAAGAAATTTAAAAATTATTTATTAATTATATATTTGTTTTATTCACCATAACTAATGTGTTCAATATATGTTGGTCTTTTAGAGATATTAAGAAAAATTCTTAAAAAAAGTTTGTTTTCAACACCCTATATCTCACAAACGAAGCGTTCTAAGACCTACGTTTATAGGAACTGTTCTTATTAAAAAATGATTCTCTATCAACTGAAAAAATCCTACTACAAAAAACTGACTCACCCTGTATTAGCGAAAATAAATAATTCTAGACGATTTCAAATCGTCTATTTCAAAGTTACATAATTTTAAACCGTCTGTAAAGTTCAGACACTGAATTTCCAGAACAACTGAAACACGCGGACCGCTTTCATCGAGTTTCCATCGTTTTTAATTCCGTCAATTTTATAAAAGAGCAAAACTAGAAATAATTTAGACCCTTGCATAAATTTCCCGATAGAATCGTATGAATAATAAACCAGATACACATTATAATTTATGACTTAATCTCGAAGTTATACTCGCTCGGGGTATGATTATTTCTAAAAACCGTACACAGTTCCAGGGCTTTTAATTCTTTTAATTGTTGGATATTACGCTCAAACCGGCGACCAGGATACTCTCTACGTCAACATTCGAATGCATTCAGAGCAATTTATGTCGCAATTACCCCGGGTAATAATAATATTTGCGTATTATTCGCCTTGCTTTCCTCGCCATATTTCATGCGGGGCCTTATCTGTAAAAAGCTTGTATGCTAATGTACTGTAATACGTGTTCTTACTGATAACGGCTGCCAACATTAGCAGAACACAGTATTGCTTTGTATACCTGTTCAATGGATAAGAAATAACCTCATCATCGGAGATTCCATGAAGATTTATAATGCATTTTTCTAAACATTGTCCATGCAATCAACAATCTTCTCTGACTTTTTTCACTATATTTAAGGTATCACACGCTTATACAGGGTGTGGCGTGTATAATCTATATATCTGATGATATTTGTAATTACTCCAGTCGGCAGAGGCCGAAATGTTACTGTTGGTGACATTTTCTTGATAACTCGGAAATAACTACACAGGAATACTTTAAATTATGAGTACAATAACAGGCTAATTTGCTGACAAAGTATTTTATCAGGAAAAAAAGTTGTTAACAATTTAATCGTGAAAAAATTTTTTTTAGTAGTTTTCTTTAAATAACTCAGCGGGATGACTTTGTCGAAAAATTGCTTAGGACATGATTTTGTTCGTAATAAAAATAGCTACAAAATGGCGGTGGTCCGATTACGAAATTTGCAATAACAAAGCCGTGAGATTGAAAAAACGGTATAAAACGTCAATTTTTTTAAGTTGCTGTAAAAATGTCAATTACAAACAAAAAGTGATAAAACTTTCGAAAACTATAGTTCAATATAACGAGCGTTAAAATAAAAACGTGGTCAAGTTGGTTCTGAAAATTTGGACGTAGGGCGTAGCGTATAGCAAATGAACTTAAACGTCATCTGTCAAAGCGCTGTATCGCCGCTTTGTTATTCAAACTGACAGCTGCTATACAGCTCGTTGAGAAATGAGGTTAAGTTGGTCGCTATAAGCTACGCCCTACGTCCAATGTGTCAGAGCCAACTTCGACCACGTTTTTATTTGAACGCTCGTTATATACAATATTGACGCTAAAGCCGAAAATCAGGAGAGCAAAATTTTTTGTTCTATAAGGTTTTATACATCCATCGGCACCTGAAACTCGAGACTTTGCCAAATTTGTTCGAAGCTTTGCTGACACTTGAAATGTGTGAAATATTTACACATAGTGTAAATATGCAGAAACCTAAAGCAATTTGCAAAATTCAAGTATTTTCATTTTTGCAGCTTTGGTAAGGTTTTATACGTCATCATTTTTTAATTTTTGGACGTATATTTATGTATATTTATAAAATATTCCATTACGGTAGATTAGCAGCCAGCACAATTACCTAAATTTAAAAAAATATATATTTTCATCGTTTACTCGTACATTATTCAACATATCAACATAAAACAAAAACGTACGTGTGGGGTAAACCTTTAATTTTTCATTTTCGAGCGCGAGCTCCGCTCTTCGGCGCTTGTATACTATTAGAAATATGCAACAGTAAATTTAAACAATTGTTTACTTAAAGTTAAAGGTTTACCACACACTTTCATTAAAATTTACCATATCTGACTTCTCCCTTGGACACCTAACATCTGTACTTACGTCACAAATAGCATCATTTCCACGAGAACGTCGTTGTTTTTCTCGGCGCTCATTGTTTCAAATTACAGACCTCTGCAACGCAAGAGAACCATACTAATGCGTCCAATTAGTGGGACCCAAGGCAAATACATACGCGCCCGAGACCGCTGGAACCAGTACCATTCGAAGGGCTGGTTATCAGCCTCCGTGATGACCAGAGGGTGCCGCGCGGCTATGGGAACACTCCATACGTCCCTGGTCGGCGGGATATCGCGCTATCTCGAGAATGCGGCCGGCTCGAACTTCATTAGAATAATGTACACGTCAAAATGACCCGGAGACAGGCTGATTAAGGCCAATTTTCATTTTTGCATTGTTTTCTCCGGTAATGTATGATACTTCGTATTCAGAACTTAGGAGAAAAGGATTTTGTAGAAGCAATAAATCTGATATAAATCGTCCAAGAAGTTGACTATGGTGTACCACAGAGAACGGTGCTTGGGCCCGTATTGTTTACTATTTACATAAACTTCATGTGTATCATAAAAGATATCAAAATCATCCAATCTCAAATGATCACCTTCAAAAATATTGACCACATCGAGAAAATGTTTAGATTCAAGAAATTCTGAAAATTGTAGAAGAGAATCCTGCAGTCAGTGTTAGATTAATACAGAGGCAGACTATAGTTTCCGAAAGTTCAGTGAACAATTCAATCTCCAAACAACTAATTCATTCGTCTCATATTCGCCCAGCTTAATAGCTTCTATATCTTGATCCTACCGCTTATCTTCAATTCTCAATAAGGAAATAGTTTTTATTCTTATTGTTTATGTCACTTTTGAGAAAGACTAACATGTAAATGTAGCTATGATAGATACATCTCAGCTATTTCTGCGATTTGACGATTGCATCTTAAAGTGGCAACCTATTTGTAAAAAAAATGAGTCGTCAGTGCACTGATCATTGTACCAAAGTAGTCATTAAGAGAATTAACAACTACAGGAGTCAAAACCTTTATAGTGGCGCTTGGATCACTGGCGGAAATATTTAATAAAATAATACAGAAAATAAAATCTGTCAAGCGTTCTAGAAATTGTTTTTTTTTTCGTAAATACAAATACGGTATTCCGGTTTTAAGGATGCCAAATACGCTGGTCTAATAATTTTTTTAATATTTCATAGAGGGCGCTAGTTGTGCTTTTTTTATGTGCTTATACAAACTAAACTTTGAAACGACCATCTTGTCGAGACGATACGACGCAAAACAGCTGGATCGTTCGTCGGTTGTCTCGCCTATGACACACTGATGAGGACTAATGAGTCCGAAACCGGTCTGTGCCTGGTGGGTTAAACTGACGAACGATCCTAGCTGTTGCGAGTATAATTCAATGCCGGTAGGCGCATATAGCCCTGAGAGTAACTGTTTCTCACAACACTGACAATTAAAACATCTTCTCGGTTGCCAACTCCCAAACGCGCGCCGGAAAGCAAACGTCCTGTACACCGATCACGATTAAGAAGGCATGGGCTTGGCGTTACTCCTCTACACATACAAATGAGATCTCGACCCGAGGGCGATCGAACAAAATATCCATATTAGGCCGGTGTGGGACGGCGATGATTCGTACCGAACAAATGCCACGACTCGGGGCGAAAATACGGGGTGATTAAAAAGCGCTGTCACGGTCATTACGGTCGATCGTCGCCGGGGAGCCCCGCGTTAGGGATTTACATATATTTGGCGTGGGTTAGCCGACATTGAAGCAACCTGAAAAGAGGATTAGGAGGCGCGTCGGATTTTGGTGAAGAGACGATTTAAGTTTTGAGGTGAGGCTACCTATTTAGTTTGTTTGTTCCAGCTTAAGCGGTTTAGAAAAGAAGGTGTACGTGTTGTCAGGATTTTTAGGCTTGAACATAAAAAGAATTGAAACAATATTAAAATAAAATATTTATTTGCTCCTACAAACAATATACTTTTCATAAATGGTACAATTTTTCAAAGTAATAAGAAAGAACTGGAAACAACTAAAAAAAAGGTCAAAGGACCGTGAGTGCATTTAGGTTAGATAATAGTGCACACACAAAAAATGACATTAAGTGAAAAAAGTAGAAAAGAAAATATATAGGATGTCTGCGAAAGATGCCCTGGCCATCTAGATGACCAGATTTAAATCCTTTGGATTTCTACTTCTGGGGTGATTTGTGTTAACAGTCGGTAGAGGCCACAGAAACAAGTAACTAGCAATTTGGCTGTTTTTTATAAGTACTTCAAAGTATGCAGATTAATAAATGAAAAAGAAAATGAAAAGTCCAAAGACATTTAGATTTTTTAATTTTTTAATATTTTGAATTGGGACGAAAATGGAAAAAAATAAAAAATACCACCTTGTCGGGGAGGATTTTTTCAACAAAAAAGATACTGTACTTTTTTCGTCCGACCTATGGTTTGGCCGGAAAAAATTCAATTAAGCATATACAGGGCGAGTAATTAATAATAGTACACAGTTTAATGGCACATTGTTAACGTCAAAATATAGTGATTGAGCCAAATATGCCTTAGTCAATTGCTGCTCCGTTTCGTTCTACAGGGTGTTAAAGTTGAAAAAATATTTTCAATTTTTTGCTGTATGTATGGACCAATTGTTTTGAATATTTGTAGTTTTACGTTTTTTAAGGTGGCAAATGCGAATACGCAAACAGTGTCGGGGTCACGTCTAGGGGGCGCTAGTTAACTGTCATATCGATGTAAAAACATGTCTAACTTATTGTATTTTACAATTTTTAATTTTTTAACTAGAAATTATTGAATTATGTTCTAAGTAAAAAATGTATACTTGTTACAAATCGATAAACTCAACCGTTCAACTTCGAAATACACACATTTACATTTTTGAGATTCGGCGGGAATTGAACGTAGTTCAATAATTTCTAGTTAAAAAATTCAAAATTGTAAAATACAAAAAGTTAAACATATTTTTATATTGATAGAACAATATAACTACGCCCACTAAATATGACCCCAACTATGTTTGCATATTCGTATTTGCCACCTCAAAAAACGTAAAACTACAAATTTTCAAAACAATCAGTCTATACATACTTAAAATATCGAATATTAAAAAATCGGAAATATTTTTTCAACTTTAACACCCTGTAGAACGAAAACGAGCAACAATTGACTAAGGCATGTTTGGCTCAATCGCTATATTTTAACGTTAACAATCTGCCATTAAGCTGTGTACCGTTATTAATGACTCACGCTGTATATACATATTCGATTCGAAAACCGAGCGTTTCAATGGCAAATATACTTAAACACAAGGATAGTTCAAAAAATTTTGTTCAACGTCAGGAACTGTTATTTAGGTGACCTCTTCACAAATAAAATTTCCGGGTAATGATTTTTTATTTTTTTACATTGAATTAATATCGAATATTCATTTATACATATTAATTTTTTCAATATTTGAGTGAAATTTGAAAATTCTTGCGTTTGAAGAGTGAATTTATTCGCTTGTTTGTCGGCGGAAGATTCATGGCTTTAAGAATTTTTTCCAGACAAACCATAGCTCTACCGAAAAAAGTGCTAAGAATCTCTTTTGTTGGAAAAAAACTTCTTTTATAAGGTAGTATTTTTTATTTTTCTGTATCTTGATCCCAGTCCAAAATATTAAAGAATTTCGAAAATCTAAATGTTTTTAAAAATTTTTGGGACTTTGGGAAATTAATAGACCAGTGAACTTTTTCTTACATTAATCTGCATACTTTGAAGAACTTATAAAAAAATCAGCCATATTACTAATTACTTGTGTTTTTGGTGCAAAAATACTTACACCAACTGGGCTAAAAATAATATTCAAATGTAATTTTTAGTGCTACGTGGATATTTCTTAGATTTCCCATTTTTTCTATATTGTTTGTTATTTTCTCTTTAAACGATTTATGTTTTACTTCCCCTTTAAATTCTTTTTTCAGAAAACTAAATAATTTGGTTCATACCTACACAAGGTGTCAAGTCTCATTAGTTTAATTTAAGGATTAAAAGTTGATTAAAATCGAAATGCATTGAAACTTGTATATTCAAATATCTCGATAACCAAGGGAGATATCGAAAATGAACAAGAGCAACTTTTTTATTAAACACACAACGTTCTTTCATATTTTCAACATACAATGTCAATAATTCTAAAGACAAAAAAAATTTTCACCTATCTAAACAACCAACGCATAAATTATTTAAAAATTGTATTTGTCATGTCAAAAAACATATGTGCCAATTTTTTTGTTCAAATATTGAACGTTTGTATCGTTGAAACTAGCAACATTCGACTTATTTTGGCCACCAGTATCTCAAGCTTCGAGACTTCTCAACCTCTCGCAGACACCCTGTATAGATGGATCACGTGACGAATTTATAAACACCTCAACCAAAGTGAATAGTCCGCAGTAAGAAAACATTGTAAAAATGTATACGATTCATTTTTCTGTGGTGTAACCTCGGCATAAAAGCATCAAAGTACGCTTCGTGACGTTGCGGTGGATCTCCAGGATGATAAATATTCTTTCAGCCACCAGCGCAACGTAGACAGCAGACATCATTGTATATTTTTAGCTTGCAGCACCGAGCTCACTATGTAAGGCTGTTGCGGTGGTATAAATTCATTACGATGTTCTACGAGCGCCGGTTTTATTTTACACATCGCAATAGCTTTGTTCTTAAGTCTAACATTTCATTAGTTTCAGGGTTTCGTGACGTGGAGTTATGTTAGAGGGATTCCAATCTACCACGCGAATCAAAATTGCGAGGGTGATCAAACAGTTTTTTTTTTTCATGTAGTCAAATAAATAAACTCGAATGCAGCTAGCATTGGTAATGGGTAAATTAGAAATTTCTACAATTTTTCGTTTCATTCAGTTTAAAGAAGAGATTTTGTGAAAAATTACAGACATATTCTTGCAACCGCTCATTCGAGCACTATTTACTAGAAAATGTGCTAAAAAGTAACACCAAGCTGTACCCAAGTTTTTTAATTCATCGGCATACAGCAAATAGACACTTTTAAATATTCCCTAATGTCATTCATGAAAATTACGAATAGCAAGGGCCCAAGAATGGAACCCTGAGGTATTCCAGAAGTTATATTTGCTTTTTTTTAATCAAAGCCACTAGGAATCTAGACGTGCTACAAAAGAAATTGATTTAAAATATTTTTAATTTTGTAATTTCACCGCTAGATGGCGCAACTCCTATAGTATTACAGAAAATTGTCGTTTTTTCGAAATTTCGGTTATACAGGGTGTCTCATAATTAGCTGCCAACTCTGAACAGGCCGATTCTATGATCAAAACTAAGTAAAAAAGTTCATATGAACATGGGTCCGGAAATGCTTCCTAAGGGCACAGGGACCCATTGAAGAGGGAGGAATGGAAATCATTTTTTTGCAATATCTCTCAATCGCGTTGTGATAAATGAATGAAATTTGGTATACACAGCTAAATTTTGATGAGCAATTTGATGGACTAATCCATTTATTTCCACAAGGTCCATTGGGGTGGGTACGGGGGGGCCCTTGGTACTTTGCGTGTGTAACTTTTTCATCTTTGACTTTTTAACAAATTGGACAGCAAATTCCGTTTTCCCGAACTGTTTTACGTTAAAAAGGTACTCTTGTTTCAAATCGTTATCTTTAACGGTTTCTGAGAAAATCGCTCTTGAATTAATCCCACTTTGGTCAATTTCATAGTAATTTAAACAAAAAAAAATATTTTGTTTCAATTTAATCTAGTTTTAATAAAAAAATAATAATAAAAAATTAAATTAAATAAAAATTAATCCTTTAAATGGAAAAGAGAGGAAAGGAAAATTATTATTATTATTTTTTGTTTAAATTACTATGAAATTGACCAAAGTGGGATTAATTCAAGAGCGATTTTCTCAGAAACCGTTAAAGATAACGATTTGAAACAAGAGTACCTTTTTAACGTAAAACAGTTCGGGAAAACGGAATTTGCTGTCCAATTTGTTAAAAAGTCAAAGATGAAAAAGTTACACACGCAAAGTACCAAGGGCCCCCCCGTACCCACCCCAATGGACCTTGTGGAAATAAATGGATTAGTCCATCAAATTGCTCATCAAAATTTAGCTGTGTATACCAAATTTCATTCATTTATCACAACGCGATTGAGAGATATTGCAAAAAAATGATTTCCATTCCTCCCTCTTCAATGGGTCCCTGTGCCCTTAGGAAGCATTTCCGGACCCATGTTCATATGAACTTTTTTACTTAGTTTTGATCATAGAATCGGCCTGTTCGGGGTTGGCAGCTAATTACGAGACACCCTGTATAACCTAAGTTGAAATAGACTTTTTAGATACAGTGTTAAACCCTTCACAAGTTTTGTTTGAACTTTTTTTTGTTATTACCATAGCAACGCCGTCTTGAAATTTTTAAATTGTCATAACTTCTAAATGCCTTAATCGATTTCAATAAATGAGGGCTCACTTTAAAGAACTATTAATAAAATTTATGTTTATGATATTCCAAAACACGACAATTTTCTGTAATATTATTGCAGTTGCGCCCCCTAGCGGTGAAGTTACAAAGTTGAAAATATTTTAAATAAATTTCTTTTGGCCGTATTTATTAATAGATTTTTTACCCCATGATCGTAGCACGTCCAGTTTCCTATGTACAGCCGCTCCGTACCATTAAACACCCTGTATATTCAACATGTGTTCTGTTGATAGAGAAAAATATATTTTTTTAATAATTAACACAAATAAATAGTTTGGGAAAGTTTTTTGCGTGCTATATTAAACCAGAATTAGTATTGTGAAAATCGCACGATGAAAAAATAAATAGCTGTTCCTGAATACAAACTTAATCGAATTTTACACACTATATCACTTTCATATAGCTTTTTTCGCGGTTAATTATTTGCGCTTTAAGAAAGCGTGTTATTTCCAGCCATCTGCTTGTGTGCAGAAATAAAATATTACGACAAAATATAAAACAAAGTCTGAAACAATGGTGAAATATTTCGAGCAATTTATCATTCAAAAAAAAGATGTATGAAAGCGACGCTCTCGAAATATCACTGAAAGTGGTAATTATACGGCAATAAAGGTTGTCAACCGTAAAAAAGTATTACCGAGGTCATTTCGAGAATTAACTTTATATTTAAACAAAAACAAGCACAGAAAAAGGAAATGTCAAAACAACAGAAGTTTATTTGCAAAATAATTCCCTACTTTCGGTCAATGACTGAAGAGAAGTGACGAATGATTTTGTGCCACTTTCCCTGGTTTCCTGTTATTTTCATTCATTGATTTTCTATTTTTATGCCTTCCGATAAAATTGTTTTCAATAACGAAGAAGTATCAAGGAATCGGATAAGTTACTTTCATCGAAAACCGCGAAACGTTTCTGTTTTCGACTTTCGTCGTATACGAGATTCAAAAGTTTCAGGAAAGTAAAGGTTAACGATTTCGTTGGTAAAATGTCAGAAGGATTACCCTCATGACAGATAGCTGTAATAACAATCTAGAAACCGTTCTGCAGTTATTATCTAATATTTCCTTTTATGATTCGAGCTCATGAGATTACAAAACTCGAACAATTGCACAAATATAGTTCTTACTGTTGCCCCGAAGAACGATAGGCAATATTTGGAAATAAGGGGAAATATTTACGTAAGATTAAACGCAATTTAGTGCTATTACTTTTTAAGGAGAATCGATTAGAATTTTGTTGTATAGATTCTCAATCATTCAATTAATTTTTTTATTTGCATTTTTATACAGGGTGTTCTGAAAAACACTAGCATAATTTCAGGGCTTGATAGAATTACAAAAATTTTTACAATTTGTTCCTATGAACTATGGGCGTATCCTTTTCCGTTCTCAAGATACAGGACGTTAAAAATAATTTTTTAGAATCATTAAAAGAAAAACTTTGATTTTGAGTTTAAGCAAATTAAAAATTTGTTTCAAAGTTATTAAACCGTATAATCAACAAACTTTGTCTCTCTTAAAATAAATGAACCGCTAGGAGCAATTTTTTAAACAATTGTAAAAAATCGTGCATAAATTTCATGTTAGAGGCAATATTTTACACTGCTGGCTACTTTCTCTTACAGTGCATCACTTCATGTAAATAACCATAAATGATATGCATTTTATCAGTTTTCATGTCTGTCCATATCCAATTTAAAATTCATTGTGTTAAAATAATTTTAACGATATAGTCCAGTCACTCAGGGTTTTTACCTCCGAATTCTTTATAACTGAACCGATTGACGTGAAATTTTGACTGAATGCCACAAGGAACAAAACTTATATAGTGCCGAGGTGTGCTTTTGCCCTGGGGGTGGTTCCCACCCCTTCTTGGGGGTGGAAATTTTTACGCCTAAAGGAATCGATAGAGGAGTCAATTTTAAGTAACAAATGTTATATAAAGTTTTATGGATAATCCAATACTTTCCGAGTAATTCGTCATTGAAAATATTGATTTTTTACTGAAAAGGTGCTTGTTTTCGGATAGTTTTTTGCGAATAACTCTGAAACCATTGGATTTAACGAAAAAGTTGTAATGAACAAAAAGAAAGGTAATAAAAAACAAATCTAATGGCATAATATTGTTTTTCTCTAATTGTAATATAAACCGAGTTGTGGATTTTTAAACATTATTATATGTTAGCTAAAAACTAAATTGGAACCAGTTAACGTTAAATAACGCCAAAACCATAAATATTAGGAAAAAAACTATTTGAACCTTTTTTAAAGTACTTTGAAAAACCTTTAAAATGAGCTGTTTTAAAAGTCTTTAGAATCAAAATTAACGGAAATATGACCGAAATAACATGATAGTCTTATGTTTTTAAAGAAAAAAATAATGAACAAATCAGTGCCTTTGGCGACAGAATTAGAATTAAATGCAATCCATTCACAGATTTCTTCATTTATGTTCTAAGAATATGTTCTGGGTCTGTGGCTCACTTACAAATCATGATTTCGAAAAAACTTAATTTTTGAAAATGTAAATATTTCAAATTTTTGAAAAAACATCGATTTTTTCGCTGTAACATAAAAATTAAAAGATGTACGAAAAAAATACAAGAGTAAAAACTAGCTTTATTTTTTGCTGAAGATTTTGCTTAATTTTTTTATTTCTCTAAAATTAATATTAATCGAGATATCGCCATTTTAAGTTATCATATGAATGAGAGAACCACCCTTTTCGAGCCCTTTAAACCCTTCAAACTTGAAAACGAAGGGCTTAAAAAAGATCAACTCAACAGTTCACATAGCCTTTACAATTCCCCGCAAAATGAGCCTTTGTGCGATTAAAAATTTTAAAAAGTAAGATAGTTATCGTCAAAAAATATACACGTGTATAGATGATAATTTTAGGAAAATTTAGGTCAAACAAGAATTTTTAAGCATTTAGATCTTTTTTGTATATATGCGTATTTAGTATGTGTATATTCGAATAAATCTGTACTATCTATATTATAACTACTATATTATAATAAGGGAATAAATGTTTATTTAATACGAATGCACATTTAAAAAGTTTACTCTTTCAATAATATTTTTTCATTTGATTTTCGAAAGAAGGGGTATTTTTCAAGGGTTGAAAAGTTGCAATCGATAAAAAAGATTTTTTAATCAAGATATCAATTTTAATTTGATAAAAATGCATCATTAAAACGTTCCAAGTTGAAAAAATTTTTTATATTATTTTCATCCAAAGGGGTGGTTTTTCCGGATTGAAAATTTGGGATAAATTAGGTTTCATGTTAGATAGCACATGAAATTACTCATAGTGCACAAATAAAAAAGATTTGATTACATAAAATGCTCAAATTTGTACTTTTTCTTTTTTTTCCAATAAGGGGTGGTTTTCACCCCTTAAGAACAAAAAGCACACCTAGCGCATATATGTTTTGAAGTGGGGGGGTAAGATGAGCCTTATTCTAAATTTTGAGAAAAATCGATGCAGTTATAAAAAATTCGGAGGTATTACTATATTTTCAGCTACAGTAACTGGGCTAATAATCGTTTAATATTTGTCTGACGAAAGTACAGCAGTGAACAGCAACTGTCACAATTGACGACACTTACCTGACAGATCACATTTTCAGTCATTAGCATGTAAGTCGTCAAATTACAAAATGAAAATTGAGGATGAAATAGAAAGAACGAAGCAACGCATCAACTTATTGGAAAGCCAAAATGCCCGTTTTAAAAAGCTACTGGAATCGGCGGTGGAAATCACGAACAAATCAATTTCCAAAACGGATCTACAAGAAGATGAAGGCAAGTTCTGGCAAGAAGCCATTACACTAATAGAGAATGAAAAGATAAAGCTGCAGGAAGACCTGGATTTGTTAACAACAACAGAGGACGAAATCTCTCTTACCATCAAGAAATTGGAGGCTGAAAATATGGAATTGCAAAAGAAAGTGGAGGTCCTACTGGCGCAAACAAAATTCCAGGAGAAGGAAATGGAGAAAATGAAGACTGAACACACGGAAATCAAATTTTTATTGTCTCAGCCCGATTCAAACGCGGAATGGTTCAAAAAAATTCTGCAGCTTGACGGTTTAACGACAGACACAAGTTGCACCGCTCTCTTAAGTGAAAGACATAGATTGCAGAAGAAAATCATGAATTTGGAACGGAAAAAACACGAACTGCTCTCTGCTATTGAAGACATTACCGACCCTGGAAATTCTAGAAAAGTAAATAGCACTAATATCAAGTCGGATTTGGAAAAAGCTCTATTCAGAGCGATCGATGAAGTAGCAAGAAGGGAATTCGAGTCCCTGCATCTAAAAGTTCTAGAGTTAGAAAAGGAAAGATCAGATTTGTTGAGTCAATTGCAAGCAGTGTTGGACGAATCTAAAAAAAAAATAGCTGAGGAATACTGTAAGTTGCAAATGAAAATCTTAGCCATAGAAAAGGAGAAAATCAACTTGGCACTAACGCCAAAAATATACACGAATGTTAATCTGACCGAATCTGACGAACAAGTAAATCACATCCTGGACGCCTTCACAACCAAACGGAACACTTTGAATAAAACAGTCGGCAAAGATGGTATTCAAAGAACTGTTGAGACAGAGCCACACAAATGGCCGACGCATTGTATCATTATTTAAGTGCATGTTAAGATCTTTAATAAATGTTGAACACCAAACAAAGCGTCTTTTAGTAAATTAAACACGAATATCAAACTGGTCTTGAAGTGTCAACACATAACCTGCCTTATTTTATTAATTAAGTGTCAGAAGTCAAAATTTTCGATAAAATATCCGCTTCAGACATGGAGGAAAGATTCGGCAACGCAGAGGCAAGAAAGCACATCAAACAACTCGAAAATCAAATCATTAAATTCAAACACCTCATACAAACCGCCTTAGAACTATCCGATTCGGAGAATTCCGGCCTACGAAACAATAAGGAGTCCATAAGAGAAGCCATAGAAAAACTGGAGGAAGAGAAGACTAAATTAGAAAACGAGCTGAACATCGTAGAGGAAAACAATGGCAGCGGTGCAATGTTAGAAACTGTTATTAACCTTGAGAGCGAAAATACGAAACTGAAAGCGAAATTTGAGGAAGTCCTAAGCGAAGTTAAGAGGGAGAACCACAAAATAAATCAGTTGAAAAAGGAGAACTACGAGCTGAGTCAAATTTTGGAAAATCTGGAAAGTGAAAAGGTCAGGCTCATGGAAAGACTTAGAATGATACGGGAAAACTCAAATAACTTAACCTGTGAAAATGTAAGCCTTCAGGAAAGATTGCCTACAGGGGATAACCAGAGTAGCCTGGAGGACGATTTCGAGCCCTATAGTATTTCAATTCTGTAAATAATGAACAGGAAAATATAAAAAGATAAATTTTCAGTTTATAATACATATTTTCATAAAACCAAATGCATTTATTAAACTCTATATGTACATTTGAATTCTAATACACAAAACTATAAATATAATAACAGAAATTCTATATAGCGTAATTTTAGAGGGTCAATTTAATTCAAAAGATGCGTAAGAAAAATCTAATATTCTCAAAAATCCTAACAGGAAATAAAGTATAAAGTGAAAAAGAAGAGGTATAAAAATGTTAAATGAAATTAAACTGTCAAATGTCAATTTTCATTTACGACAAAACATTTAGGCTTTTTTTCGCGAGTGAAGTCGTATGTTGTAGTATGTGTAGTATGAGTGAGTGAAGAGATTTAAACTACCACAGGACAACTAAGATCAAAAGAGATAGAAATAGTAACTACAATTCAGATATTCACCAATATTCGGTCGCGAAAAAAAGCCTTGTGTTCTTCTGGATGCGCTGGAGGTGGTCCGTTTTTAATTTTTCAGCCGGATTTTAAAGGTATAATACTATAAAACGTATATAGACCGATAGAAATAGCTCATTTAAAAAAAGAAAATTGTTACCTGGACTTTTATAATTGGAAATGGTAAAGGGGCTTATAATAAACGAAAAAAATAAATAAATAAATAAATGCGTGAGCTGGGGCGGCGGAGGGTTGATTTGGGGGGTTGAAAAGTTGTGAAAAATTGTATCATTGGGATTTCTGTCGAAAAATGACGTCAAACAAAAAAGTATCCAATACAAAAGTTCTAAATCATACAAAATTCTACAACTTTTGTAAAGGTCACTTTTTAAGATAACCTCAAAATTCCAGATAAAAACGCGTAAAACAGGTTTTTTCTGATTTTTCGTTTTTTATTTCTTATTTCCGAAAAAATAATTTAATTTTGACGAAACTTGGGAAAAGTATACCTTTCTGTGTCTTAAATAACCACAAATTTTTTTAGATAAAAAAATCAAGAAGTTTCCGAGATATTAATTTTTTCCGGTCTGAAACACTTTTTCTTCAAAGAAAAATTCTACTTAGAAAAATCATCGTACAGAGTTCTGTCGGTGATCGTATTTTTCATTTTGACATATACTTTTTGGTGAAATAAAAAAATCTGTAATCACAGTTCAAAAACATGCTTAAAAATGCAAAAAATAAAAAATTACTTGCAACAATGAATTTTTGCAATCCCATCCTCATCTTGGACACATTGTATATCTATGAATTCATCAAAATTTAAAAAAAAAATAAGTACACTAATCGATCCTACGGAAAAATATATTATTTTATTTTATTTATTCACTATTCGACTTATGTTTATAGCAATACTGTACAAAAATAAAGTTTTGGTTCAAACAATGAGACTTTTTTTTTGTATTTTTTCTGTAGAACTGAACGATGTAATGAGTTTTTAATTTTTTTTAAATTTAAACGAATTATCAACTATTACTGAAAAATTCATTGCTGCAAGTCATTCTTTATTTTTTTGCATTTTTGAACATGTTTTTGAACTGTGATTACAGATTTATTTATTTCACCATAAAGTATATGTCAAAACGACAATGATTACCGGCAGAACTGTGTGATGATTTTTTTAAGTAGAATCTTTCTTTGAAAAAAAAAAGTGTTTCAGACTAGGAAAATGAATATCTCGGAAACTTCTTGATTTTTTTACCTAAAAAAATATGTGGTTTTGATTTTTGCATGCCCTACAACTTTTGTATTGGATACTTTTTTGTTTGACGTCAACTTTCGCCAGAAATCCCAATGATACAATTTTTTCAACCCCCCCAAATCAACCCTCCACCACCCGTTCTCACGCTTTTATTTTTTTTAGGTTTATTATAAGCCCTTTTACCATTTCCACTAATAAAAGTCCAGGTAACATTTTTTTTTCTCCAAGTGCACCTAATATTCTAATTTTTCGATAAAATGATGCGAAATAGGTGAAAAATTCCTCAAAACAAAACCGCTAGTGATTGGCCTATTAGTACAACTTTAATAATGCAAATTTAGTAAAATATATACACAAGCAAAGCAATTATTAATAATTAACAAGAAACATCGTATGATATTTACGTAAAGAAAAAACGCGTTGCACATATTTAAATGTATGTTAATCATAATTTATTATTGTGTTTAATAAATTCATGATTTTAAATGGCGAATAATTAGTCCAGTATAATTTTTCATGATGATTTACGCGGGAGTGAGTTGATAGTTTAAACTTTAATCTAGGAAGATAGTGATATTGCGAAATCATCTATTATCTCCTCATTTCTATAGAAAATATCACACTACTTTTGACACGTCACCACATAACCTAAAACAAATCAAATCACTGTCATCAATCAAAATCTTCAATCACTTCAAAATTCCCAATAAATCCTCTGCACTACAGCTATGATGGAGGAGCCAGATGAATCATCAGAGGCACTAAAACGAATGAAACAACTCGAAAACCAAAACATTAAATTCAAATGTTTACTAGAAGCTGCCTTAGAATTAGCCAGTCGGGATGCCCAAAACATTAACAGTTTGCAAAATGAATCCGACTCGTTGAAAACCAAAGTCGAAAGGTTGGAAAGGGAAAAGCTGCAATTGGAAGGTGAGCTGCACGCCGTTTTAGAAGACAACGGAAGTGAAGTCATCCAAACAGTCCGTAAATTAGAAAAAGAGAACGCAGAACTGAAGGCAAAATTCGACCTCATCGTGAGTAAAATTAAAACAGAAATCTTTGACCTGAGCAAACTAAAAGCTGAAGATGTCGAATTGAGAAACGTGTTAAAGCAGCTGGAAAATGAGAAGACGAAATTATTACAGAAGATTCAAAAGGTAGGTGAAAATTCTAGCGATACGAATGATCCACCACAGAAAAGGCTATTTGAAGTTGAAAGTGAAAAGATCAGTAAAGTAAGCAGCTTCGAAGGACAACCGTCCAATGATTTATTGCCAGCTATCAGATCTCTAGACGACACGTTCAAACACTACGTTCAAACTCTTGAAGAACAGTCGAATATTAAGGAGAAGATATCCGAACTAGAACATAAGAACGAGGAGTTAATAAAAGTGGTGCAGAAGACGGATAGTGCGGAATTGAGATCACAAATCAAAATAAACGAAGAAATTATAACGTCCAATTCAGACTTCTTAAAGAAAGTTGACAAAGTAAGGTCTCGAATGGAAGAAATTAATAACGACTTTGTAAAAACATTAGAGACGCCGAAAGACATGGTTGAGGAGAAAATATCAGAATTAGAAAACGCAAAACTTAAGTTGTACAAAGAACTGGAACAATATCTCTTGAACTCCTCCAACGCGATCAGCGGTCTAACCAAAAACATCTCTGATCCCGACATCAAACGACTTGTAAACGAAATAGAAATCCAAAAAACCGTTTTGTTGTACAGCTTACAATCCGTGAAGCTAATTCCTTATCAGCTAGACCCTGACCGACCTGAAATTTCTCTACCAAGCCTTCCAAATTCCACGTCAAACGTAAATATCAACCCTAGCCCACAAGCACAATCTAACAATACTCAATCTGCAATCTGCAAAGAAAACAAAGACGTGGAACCATCCACTTCCAAAGAGGACCACCAGAAGCTGGAAGAAGAAGTCAACAGACTAGAACAAGAGAGGCAAAGGCTACTACAGCAGCTACGTTCTATATCGGAAACATCAGCGAATAGATTCGACGAGACGGCAACTCAGAACGAGATACAAATGCAGACCCAAAGCGAATTGCACAGCACCTTCATGAGGGAGTCTTCCCATGAAATTGTTATAGCGCAGAACTACGACGACGCCACGAACCAACTTTACGCGGACGAAGACGCTCGATTGGAGCAAAGGATCAGAGAGCTGGAAATTGAAAATATTAGAATACAAAGGGAGCTGGACAATATCTTGGAGGAAATAAGGGCGGACAAGAGCGAGATGTCGCGTCTGCAGTTCACAGGGCAAGCGTTAAGGGAGAGAATCGACGAACTTGAACAGAACACCGTAGAGAAAGAGAAATGATGAAAATAAATAAGGCGGAAATACAACTCGTGTCACGAAATTGACAACAGATTTCCATGTATTTAGAAGAAACCAATATATTAATTGAAATTATTGATGCAGTTCAGAGTTTTAATTTTATTCTTTATTTTCATTTAGTGTTCTTCTAATTAGACATTAGATTGTAATTTAACAGAATGCCACTGCAGTTCAGTTTTAATTGTATTCTTTATTTCCATTTAGTGTTCTTCTAATTAGACATTAGATTGTAATTTAACAGAATGCCACGCCAGTGGCGTCCGCGCGGCAACATCGTTGCGACATTTCCGAATAATTCCCGAAGCTTCGCTGCGCAGAGGTACTATTGCGGGTAAATTTCACAACTATTATCTAATTACAGCCCCACAGCGTCACCCTCAGGCTCTTAATTTATGATAATGAATGTGAAAACGTTTCCTCGATTGGTAACGCTGCAAGGCAACAAGGCGCAAACATAGCAATCAAGAAATTTACCCCGAGAAATGTAGTTCGTGGATTATTTGACTGGATCCGAGTACTTTCTTTTCCTTTATTTTTAATTCTGATGGATTCGTGATATATCTAGCTTATGCCGTGAGAGAGAAAAAAACAAAATTGATGTAGCAATTCTCAGTAACATGTAAATATGAAGACCTGTTTCTAATTTATCTTTTTATAGAAATATAATAATATACTCATTCCGTTACAGTAACTTTTACTCAGAATTTCACTGGAGAAATAGATTTTTGTTTCAATTTCGAGAAACCATCTGTGGGTTGCTTTCGGTGTGTAGCAAAACGAAACTCTTTCTCAATAGTAAATTAAAAGTATTTTTATTGAAAACAAAGTTAGTGAAAAAGAAGTGTTGTCGGGGCGAGCGTTCGCTGGAGAGTTTTTTTGGTGCGGAGTCGCTCACAGGTATAAGTATCTGATCCTTAGCGCCAATCTGGCGTGGTCCTCTTCTGGAAACTATATCCTGAGTTGCACATTGTTTTTTGTCGCTTGCAACGGTTAGGCCGTCCGGCGTCAGGCTGGCGCTCTTGACTTAAATTGGTCACTTGCAGATATGTGTACCCCCACATCATTTCCTTTTGAACTTATGGGCGCCATATTGAATTTTTTGTCAGCGGTGTATCATAAGTACAAAGAAAACAAATTTGATCCTGAAAACAACATCAGGGAAGGCCTAGGGGTTCTAATAGCGGGTCCGCCCCCACAGAGCTTAGCCCGAGAATTACAAGGATAGGGCAAGTTATTCCTAGCTAAAGCTAAGAAAGTGAAGGGTAATTCTGTAAGGTACATAGAAATAACAACCCAAAAAACCATCGACTTTAAATATCAAAACAGGCCATGAAAATCTCTTTCAACGTATTTTGAAGTAATTCCAAATGTTTTCGATAGAGGAGTTAAAGTATCTAGAGAAACTATGTTAAAATTTAAAAAATCAGTGTTTATATGTATATTGTCATTGTTATTTTTGTTTTGAAGGTATCCCGAATCCAAGTTGGCCAAATTATTCAACGGCAGCATACCTATCGTTCTGGATTCCTTGAAACAACACTACTTCATCGACCGTGACGGAGGAATGTTCAGGCACATCCTGAATTTCATGAGAAATTCCCGCCTGTTAATCCCCGACAATTTCCAGGATCTGGATCTGTTATTAGAGGAAGCGAAATATTTCGAAATAGCACGTAAGTTTTTCGTTTAACATCAAGTATACCTTTAGCGCGATTTGAATAACAAACTATTTCTAGTTCTATTAAATAGGAGGGTATTTTTTACTCTGTTTTAAAGGTAATAAGCGAATTCGATCAACATTAAGAAAAAATGTGTTTAAAGAATGTTATAAACTAATGCAAAAAATTAAAGAGTTAAAAGAAGTTTTCCGTGATTTTTGACAGACTATATTTAGGTGAAAAATGGTCGTATCGGGAATTAGAACAAAGCATTTTGAAGCCCCAAGATTCTAGTTTTTAGATCTTTCGGTAGAAATCTTTTAGCAGCTACGGTTATCATGCAATTCTAAGAAATAGCGCTACAAAAAATTTTGAAATTTATTTTCAGAGAAGAAAAAGGGTAGTTCTGAAAAAAAAAACGTTTTTTAAGTGATTATAGACTGCACAAAAATTAATTAGAAATTTGTCTCAAAAAACGGTAATTTTAATTTAATTAAAAGTTGATGAACAGAAACATAGGACGAAATAGCCGAATCGTGCTTGAAACAATTGGATTTTGTTTTCTTAAATGTCCGGAAGGTTTTCCAAAAAACCGATTTTTCATCAATTTAAACGTTATTTGTGGTAAAAATGTGAGAAAACTTCGAAAAAATTGCCATATTAATCATGATTATGTGTTTGACTGTTTGAAACAAAGAAACGATTCGAATATTTCTAATTTAGCCGTCAATTTTCTAAAAATCCATAAATTACCTTTTTTCCCTGGTTTTTAAAATTCGTGTAAAAGATGAAAAAAGAATATTTTCCGAAAAGTTGCGGCAGCAGGTTATAGGAAATTTATTCCAGATTTCGAAACTGTTCTTCAATTCTCTGTACGAGCATTTGTCGCCGAGATATGGATTATTGAGGATAAAAGGATACTTTTTCATTAAAACTCCGATATTTCGATGAAAAATGGTCGTATCGAAATGAAAAAAAGAGGAAATTGAAGCTAAATTATCAAGCTATATGGTTCATGCAATGGCTTAGCTGAAAAAAATTTTTCCAAGTCCGTGACTTACAATTAGAAAAAAAAGCCGTAGCCGTAGTTCCTAAAAAAATTCGACCCAAAGATCTAAAAACTAGAATCTTAGAGCTTCAAAATACTTTTTTAATTCCAAATTCCAGATACGGCCATTTTTCACCTAAATACAGTCAAAAATCAGGGAAAAATTTCGGAAATTCTTTTGACCCTTTAATTTTTTGCATTAGTGTAGAATGAAGTCGACAACAGAAATTTGGATAGCAAACCCCAAAAACAAGATCCCCAACTGCTAATATTGCAGGAAACAACTATTCTATGGGCTATATATCCCAACTAGCATTGAACTATACCAATACCTAATAGAACAAATAATTGTCGAAAATAAATATTAAAAAATGATAAAAATTATTAAAAATCTAGATTTTCTCTACTATTTTGACGAGATTTGTTAGCTGTTACAGTTCGTAACACAATGTAAGAGAAAAGCCGTAATTGTAATTTTGTTGGCACAGTTTTAGAATAGCGCCGTCACTTAATCATTTAATACAAAAAATGTATGCCCTTGTATCTCCCTAAACATAATCGTCAGTTTGTCGAGTCGTTCAACTAAGTTAACAGAAAAATGTACCAATACAACGTGTCCTGCACGAAACAAGTCGACAAAATTCTATATTTAGAACCACTTAGGATTCCTATTATTTTTTTAAACTTAATTTTTTTTAGAGCAGCAGCAAAATTAGTTTCTAAAACTTGAAAATGATGCCGGTGAACTTTTTGTAGAACCCATCCAAATCGATTATATAATTAGTGATTTTTTACAACTTAACCAACGTTATGAAAAATTTAAGAATATCTCACATTTTTTTTTCTAAGCTAGAAAATAAGTTTTATTACATTATTAAAAGTCTGAAGCAAGCTTATATAAAACAGAACCGATATAGCACTAGCTTCTGTAACGGACGAAGTCAAACGGTGTAACTAAACGCTCTTTGGTTCGAGGTTTTTGTGGCCTGCGTAACAAATTAGCACGGCTGGAAATATCCCGCAAAACTTAGTTGCGAAATGACTCCTTCGTTTTATGTAATAGTTTTTGTGGAAGAAAGTAACCGCGGCAACAGTCACGTTTCGCAGAAGTTACTAAATCGGCGGCATTAAATCTTTTGCGCTATCGCAAAGAAAAGGGTTTTTCTCATTCTATTTCTGTTTTATTGTTCTGATTTGAATGTGCTCTGTACAACAAGCGGACTGGAACGGCAGTTATATAAATTTTATAACAAATCGACAAATGTTTCTTCATTCACTGGCCACTATTTTTACAAATGGCAACTTATAGGTACCTCAGATAAGAAAGAATTGGGTTACGTGTTCTTATTCAGAATAATATATCTGATTTTCTTTAACCTTTTTTTTTAGTATTTTTCATACCTCGCCACCGGACAAGCTAGTATGACCCCAAACAATTCCTTAACATCTTGAGTATCATTTCTAATTACTTTAGGAAGTCGATTTTGTGTTTTTTGAATAATATAAGACCTGCAGAAATTTCTCAATTTTTTTTATAGTTTTTTATGAATAAGCTAAACGTCATAATATTCTATTCGTGTAAGCTCTAAATATCGGATGACAAAGATTCATACGCCGTATATTTCAACGAAATACCGTACGTATTAATTTTCTCGTATGTGCAAAACAGGAAATTGCAGCTATTACTGGGAAATAGTTTGGTACGATCGAATGTTGTTGATGGATTTGCTGCATAACTTGTGTCAGCCCGTTTTTACAGGCATATGTATTCCTATATACCAAGAAATATGTAAATAAAATCGTTTTAAATTCAACATATTTTTTTAAGCTTCATTACAGTCATACCTTTCATATAGGTAACTTTTTTACAAAGTCACAAAGATGAGAAAGCCAGAATACTGAAAGTTGTCGTCATTATAATAATCAAATTAGAATAGAATTTGGTTTCCGATAAAAATGCTATTACGGAAGCTCACTTACATTTTTAATTGCTTCATTAGGTTCTTGTTTATAAATATTTCGGTTTTTATCGTTTTTATCGTTCGGGATGTCTATAGTTTTTCAAAACTTTTATCAGTAAGTAGTGACAATTTTCTTGCCAACAGACATACAGATGCAATACTAACGAAGCCAACCATTTTTTTACGACGTAAATTGTGAATGACTTTTTTTGCTCTTTACTTTTGGGCTTCCATCGACTGAACTAGCTAGGGACTTGCAAAGAATTCAACAATATTTGCGACTACATTTCACTTAGAGTACATGCTAAAACTATGCCAATAAAACTAAGCTATTTATTTAACAAGCTATAATGTTATGCATATAGTCCAACGACAAAATTACTCGGGTTTCTATAAGTAATAATCAACATGAATGTATTCTGTTAAACCATTACTTACGCTGTTCGTACGGTCGTAAAATTATCATATTTATCGACTTAATTAATGGCGCTACGCATAAAATGCCAAACGAATTTTTAAGTCAGTATGAGGATGGAGAAAGCCGAACTCTGTTCTTCTCGCTAGTACCAACAGCTCAGCATACCTGATGTAGATACAGTAATATGAACATTTTCATATGCCATGCTTTTTACTAAAATAAATATCTCGTTTTTACAAGCACCCTGTATATATTATCTAATTGGAGGTGTCGTTTTCAGGACAATAAAAATACTATAGAATAAAATGTTTCTGTCAAGGACTGTACAAGAGCTTTAGTTGTTCCTTTGTACCTACATATACTGGTTAATCTCTCTATTTGTCAAATATTTTGTCTGCTATAGTCTGTTTAGAAATGAAAGAGAGTAATTAAAGCTTATTATGTATGCAAATCGTAAATAAATGTAGTACTGGTGCTTATATTCAATATTTTTATATTATGTATTATCGGTATAGAATGAGGTGTACTTTTTAAAAAACTTTGTGCGATCGGACTGTACTAAATTGTAGCAGGTAGCTAAAATTTAATCCCCGACAATCCGTCTTTGTCTATGCCGCTTCAATTTCTCGGTCCATTTCTCTTATAAGTAAACAATATAAAAACAGCATTTCAAAACATGAGGCTACTTTAAGCATCATAACCGGGTTAAGAGGGTTTTTAGTAATTCAAATAAAATTATTCAATATTATTATCAAAATATTTATTTAAATTTAATGAATAGACTTTTATTCCACACAAAAATATATGTATTTTGAAAATTCAAATTATGGTGAGTAAATGTAGTGTTGTATAAATGTACAATAAAGAAAATAAAAAAGTAGGTATATTAAAATTCATCCTCTGAATATTCTGATGAATTATCTTCGTCTCCTAGATTGATAACGATAGGTTCCACAGTAACGTCAATTAAATTATCGAGTTCCCACATTTTCTCCTCTTCTTTTTGTACATGATGTATACATCTTTGCCAGTTATCTGCAGTTACTCGTTCCAAGGAATTTTTTAACAAAATTTTCACGTCACTTAATTTAAACGTCGTATTATTTCGCGCTACATCTCCTTTTACCTGCGCCCAGACTAATTCGATTGGGTTAAGTTCACAGTGATAAGGTGGTAACCGTAGTACCGTTATTTGGCGATTTGTTGCCATTTCATCGATAACATATTTTTTCTGATCTTTATTAAGATTGACAAGTGTCAAAAGTTCCTTTTTCACCATATTTGTTTCAAAAGAAATGTTTTTTCCGGATAACCATTGAATTATATCGGCTTTCCTCCAAGCAGTCGTAGGCGTCCGCTCGGTCTGCCGTGAATGGTAACTGGCATTATCCATGACAATTACAGACCCCGGAGGAATAAGATCCAACATCTGTGTAAAATACTCTTCGAAAACATCTGCGTTCATGTCTTCGTGATAGTCACCTGTATTTTTAGATTCAAATAAAAGTAAACCGCCATCTACAAAACCACTGGCACTACCTATATGTGTCACTATTAATCTTCGCCCTTTACCTGAAGGTGCCTTGAACCCTGTTGAAAGTCCATCCAAAAATGCTTGTCGAAAACTTTTTACATTTTTATCTTGCCATACTTTTGTTACAGTATATCCCTCGTTGACCCAAGTTTCGTCTAGATAATAAATATTCCTCCCTTCGTCACGGAATTTTCTAATTGATCTTAAGTAGGATCTTCGCCAACAAATAATTTCATCTTTATCGATAAGAACTGACTTCCTGTTCTGCTTTTCCCAGCAAAAATTCAACTCTCGTAAGACGGCCCATAATTTGCTTCTACTGATTTTTGGCAAATCGTTGTCCTCTGAAAGTTCACTTAAAATTTTGTTTAGCGTTGGTATTTCTTTTTTAAAATAAAATGAGTGTACTTTTCTGCGAATGACATTTTTGAAGAAATCATCTATAACGACTTTTGACCTCCCTGTAGATGATTTTGGGGGATTTACAGTATCTTGTTCATTTTTTGTTTCCTTTAAAAGTCTGTAGATAGTCGATTTTCCAATCCCTGTCATTTTTGTTAGCATTAGTGTTACCCGATAATTACCTGAAACGAAATATTACCACGCCCATGGCCGGTTCTTATCTCGGGGTTTTATTACTCTCTTTCATTTCCAAACAGACTATAGTCTGTTCAATATTTAAAAACGGTATCGAAGCTTACATTAATATCAATTTTGTCACATTTTAAGATCATTTATCAAATATTACAAAGTCAACAGTTCATACTAACAAGCCTACAGTTGCAGATGTTTCCATATTTACTGTGTTTCAAATACTTTTAGTTAACAATAACCAAGCAGGTGTAGTCTATGCAGATTTTTCAAAGGCCTTCCATAAAACTAGTCATGAATGTTTGTTGTTGACCACAGAAGTGGCAAAAACTTGGTAGGACCCTTACGAAGGACTAAAAGGGGCCCTCCGCCAAGTTTGGACATTAGATTCGAGTTCAGCACCCAAAAAATCAGTAATTTACGTTAAAATAGAGCTAACTGCATATTCAATACTTGTCCCTACAATGACAAAAAATCTGAAGGATCAAAATTTCTTTATTCTTTAAATTTTTTAATCAATGAATTAATTTCGCTTTTGTCTTTGCAGCCATGGTGCGGCACTTGGAACAAATGAAGAAGGAGCGCATAAAAAACGGAGTGGTTTCCCCTAGCACCCTCAAATCGCTGACGGGAGACAGTTCCGGCCATACCCAAAGAAACAGTTTCCGGCAGGGCGGGCAGGAGACGTACGAGTGCGTCGCCCTCCACGTCAGTCCGGATCTGGGGGAGCGAATCATGCTCTCCGGAGATCGCTCCCTCCTCGACGAGGTCTTTCCGGAAACCAACCAAGCCGTTATGGACGTCAGATCGGGGGTGGCGTGGAATCAGCAGGACGCTCACCACGTCATAAGGTTAGTAAATCACAAATAACAAATAAACAAATTAATGCAACAGTTTAACGAGCATAAAAATGAAATTATTTTTTGAAATTGTATACTGAACACAGTTTGTTTATTACAATCTTAATCATAGGCCAGGAAATAGAGATTTGGACCCGACTTTTTGTTTGGGCAAGATGAATTATAAGATGTTATAAAATATATTTCGACAACCTCCTGAAGATCGTCATTCCTTGAACCTTTTTTGGTTTTATTAACCTCCTACAGGGTATAAGAAGTTTGACTGCCATTACTTCAGCATGAGATAGAGTGATCATGAATGAACAAAAAAGTTGTATAACATGGGCGTAAGATTAACAGTTTTCAAAATACAGCGAGTATTAATATTGGGGAGTTTCATCACAACGTGACAACAGCGTTAACCTAATGTTGATGACAACTGATGCACACCACGCCCACGTGTGCACGCGGCAGACTTATCCTACGGAATAACAAAAATGTAAACAACTATTTATTACTGTGAAACATTTATTAAATTTCAAGACAATTATTGTTTTCCAGTTTTTAAATAAATATGTTGTGTTTTTTCTGTATTTCACCCGTTAATACTGGCCGATTCTCTTGCAGATTTCCCCTGAACGGCTACTGCAAGCTCAACTCCATGCAGGTGATCACCAGACTGCTGAACGCGGGGTTCAAGATCGCCGCCAGCAACGGCGGCGGGGTGGAAGGCCAGCAGTTCTCCGAGTACCTGTTCATCAGAAAAGTGCTGCCCGGCTGACCGGCCGCCCCCCGAACAACTGACAATCAGCGTTCGCGTCGACGCAAAGCCCCCTATTTATGTTTCCGTTAGAAATTTAAAAATAAAAAAGGAGATAGGCCTTAATTTAATCTGGAGATCTAATTGTTAACGCATTCGTTCGATGGTTTAATGCTATTAAATGTAAATAATTATTATTAATAATGTATTTCCCATTGGAGCACTTGTTTCGCTGATCTCATTAGATCTAATCGGCTGTGATCCGTTTTAAAACAGTGATGACTGGATTGCTCTCGGGCAACTGGCGGATCGACATTATACTGTTTGTAAAATATAATGCTATATACTTCACAATAAAATTAGGTATTATTAACACTTGGGAGCTTTTATTTTCCTAATGACTCGCTTATCGCACGACACGGACGGTTTTGCTACATTCCAGACACATCTTCTACAAAAAAGAGTTTCGAAAATGTTTAGGCCAAGTTTACAAATGAATCACTTCTTTATTGGTGCATTCACATGGAACATGGCATTTGACAAATGAAATGTTATCGTGTTATCTCTATAGACTTTAAATACACTATATATAAGGGCCACACCATTGTGGCTTCGATACACTAGACTCATATGAGTAGGGGAGGCTAGCCTCCGTTTCCCTTCTTAAGTCTTCAGGCTTGGATTAGACTTTGTTCCTGTACACGATTTGACTCTTGTGCTGCTCACAATCTTGACACCAGCATTAAACAAGTCGTAGATAGTTACTTTTATCATTCTTGGCAATTTTGTTAGATAAAGTTAGATATTTTAAACAATACCGATCTAGGTATACCCACAGCTGTTGGTTAATTCCCACTGCTGCATTATTGAATAATCCAAAAGGCTGTGCCTATGTCCTGAAGGGATTTACAGGATATACCATACAAAAAAGAAGTCATTTCAAGTATCATTTCATTAATTACGTTTTACATCACTACATATTATAAAACAAAGGCCTCCGCCGCGTCTGTCTGTCTGTTCGCGATAAACTCAAAAACTACTGCACCGATTTTCATGCTGTTTTCACCACTGGATAGAGTGGTTCTCGAGGAAGGTTTTAGTATATAATTTGTTAAGTTTTTGTATACATTAACGATATTTGTTGGAGGTGTCGGAAAAAAATAAGCCGATTGGGAGCTTTCAACGAAAACGCCGCATAAACACTTTAAGATATAACAAAATAATGTATGGTGGAATTGTGTATCTTATATAGGTCTACAGAAAAGTCCGCGATGGCATATGTATATCTCTTAAGGATAACATACTATATCCATGTTAATACTTTAAAAAATGGGCAATTATAAAGCGGTAATTGGAAAGCTATTTACACAAATACGGTATTAATCCTTATCATTTTAAATACGTTAGTTGGCTTGAGCATTCCATGAAGATTATTTTTTTCCCTTTACACCATGCAAATTAAATGAATGCCTTAGGAGATATAGCAAAATCAAAATAATGCGCAACGAAATTAATTTCGTGTCGCCGTAATTCGACCGGGCCGCGCGGGCGCCCCGTGCCTCGCGTCCGAGCCGGGGGGGTCCGAAAGTTTATGTAGTGTATCAATGTATGGTGGAATTGTGTATCTTATATATGCCTACAGAAAAGTCCGCGATGGCATACGTCTATATGTTAAAGGTAACATACTACCTATATCCATTTTAATACTTTAAAAAATTGGCAATTATAAAGCGGTAATGTAAAAGCTATTTACACAAATACGATATTAATCCTTATCATTTTAAATAAGTTAGAGGCTTTAAGCATTTCATGCACATTATTTAACTCTTTTACACCATATAATTTAAATGAATATCTTAGGAGTAATCGCAAAAAAAATACGGACGCGAGAATAAAATTCAAGCGCCTCGCTTCGCTTGATGCGATCGCTGACCCTCCCCCCGCACCGTCTTGCCTACTGTTTAGCTAATAAGCCGAAAGATAACGCGCGCGTGATCCTTTAATAAACTAACTTGGAGCGAATGGAGGTGACGACTGACGACTGTGTTTTCTTTCTGGGTGTTGTTGGAAAGTTATAATTGCGTTAGATATTTTAAGGTCACATTTTTGTTTTGTATTTGTTGTCTTTAGGTAGTCGGAACATAAATAGATACTTGCAAACATACTCTTATTTCATTGAGTTTTAATAATGTGTTTGTTTTTTTCTTATTGTGAATCATGTAAAACTTCATAGTCGCATTTTTGTTTCGTGTTTGTTTTCTTTAGGTAGTTACTAACTACCTAAAGTAGGTAACCAAGTAGTTACCCAACTACTTGCTTATTAATTAAAATTGATAGTCCTGAACATAGGTATTTTAATTTAATTCGTTTTGTTTTCACATTGTTGGTAGTTACCTATATTGTTTTAAATTTAAAGGTTTTGCATTTTTAGTTTTGAGTTCGTTTGTTGTCTTTAGGTATATAGATATATCGTGAATTATTTTAAAATTAATATTAGGGTCGCATTAGATGAAAGATGATTGATTTTTTGTTTGTTACGATTTAACTCAAAAGCTACTCAACCAATTTTACCGAAAGCTACATCTTCTCGGAGTAACAAAGGCTATTTTATATTTGCCCGTGCGAAGCCGGGGCCGGTTGCTAGTAAAAGATATATCATTGAAAATAGAATACTGTTCTCTCAGTGTGGTCTAAATTATCCTCTGCAAAATTTATTTATTTATAATATTTAAAAAATAAACTCATTTAATTTGCAAATAAAGCAACTATGGACTATATCGAGTCGAATTACACAGACGCCCTCTATTTAGATACACCCTGTACATAAAATAATTTTTTCGAGAAACACCTCTCACTTTTAAACATAAAACTCACGGGTGCCGAGCCACGACGAAACAATTTCCTCTTGAATGAGTAACCATGGTGATTGAGATTGAGAACTCAATATCATCATCAACAAAGAACCAATCGGGGTTGAAGAGCCGGCGGCGGAGCAGGCACGGCACCGGCAGCGCCGCGGGCCGCCCGGTCGGGCCGCCCGCGGTGCTGGAGACGGCCGCCGGAGGCCAGGCAGACAATCGACGCCGCTGCGGCCCCGGGCGTCTTCCCACTCGCCCTCCGCCGTTCGGCTGGCTTGTTTGAACGATCCATCCACTCATTACTGCGGCATTCTTATTCCGATCAGGACCCGGGGCCTACAGAGCGGACCCGGAGAGGCGGCCTGCGCTACAGGCCGGAGCGTAGAGGGTGTTGGTTGGCAAAGCGAAAAGCGGATCGAGTATTCATGTAGAAGCCGCAAAAAAAAGGAATACGTTTCGTACAGTATTGCTTTGTTTAGTAAGGAAAGCCCTAGGCGGTATTCATAATGATAATAATAATAATAATAACAATAATACTGCTTTATTTGCTCATCTCCTGGCGTCGGTGTTTAGCCGTAGTATACAAATAGGCCGCCGTAAAAAAATAATGTCTCTTGATTGCTAATACATCAACTCCTGTATTAGCCAGTAACGTTGCCGATGTTCTTCGGAATGAATGGCCTGTATATGTTTCAAGATGTTGTTCTAGTTTCAAAAACTGTGCAATCTTATTAGGAATCATAGAAAGGGTATTCTTGCCGACTGGTTGGTTGTAACATTTACCTGCTTGATAGCGCATAAAAAAGCGTGAAATTTCAGTTTTAATTTCCAATCTAATCTTGATATATTTCTTGAGAATTTCTAGGTGAGAAGCAGAACCCAGACGAGAAGTACCTAATTGTAAACTTACCTGACATATCATTTTTAGAATCTGGAATTGTAACTATAATAATGTCATCGAAATTTTTGAAATTGACGTTGTCCAAAGTAAGTTTGCATAACTCATCAGAACGGCATGCTTTAGCAAATATATGTTATCGGGTGCCTGAACGAGAAAA
Organism: Anoplophora glabripennis; assembly: GCF_000390285.2. Classification (NCBI taxonomy): domain Eukaryota; kingdom Metazoa; phylum Arthropoda; class Insecta; order Coleoptera; family Cerambycidae; genus Anoplophora; species Anoplophora glabripennis. The sequence goes on from NW_019416568.1 coordinate 205,988, forward strand.
TTGTTGACTTGTTCTCTTGTAAAAACGTTTGACTTTTTAGGTGTATAGCCGTCATTCTTACGTTTCAAAAATGCTCTCAACTTGGGATATTTTGATATATCCACGTTCTCCTCTATAAAAATAGTTAACTTTACTAAAACTTTATTTTTTCATAAAACAACGTTTTTTAACTTCTGTTCTCTACCTAACCATAAGGCTAAGAATACTGAACACCTTCCTCCAGATCCCCTCTTCCTCTTCTTTGTCGACTGAGTACATTTCCGCAAAATTTTAAATTTTTAATACGGGTTACTACACAATAAAAACAAATAAGTCCCGTTTAACTGTTATCTTTATAATTACCAACATTCCAATTCAACATCATTAAAATAACCCTCATTAATTCAAAAGAACTATCACTTAAAAAATCGTAAACTTGACTTGTGCGGGAGAAGGGTCGGCACATTATTATAAAAAGACGTGCTTAAAAAGTCTGTCACAAGTACAAATATACTCTCGCAATTACATTTCATTATCTTTTTACGTTTAAAAGTCTAGCGCGCAAGCCACATCCTTATCGAAACTGACGAGTAATCACCCACGCTGCGCCTCGGGTGCCAGCGTAGAGAGCCAACCGACGAGGACGGGCCCTTCGTTACTGACGGCCTAAGGTGGTGCAAACGGATGTGTGCCCATCTGATAGGATTTTGCCGGCCGTTTTATATTTGGAATTATTCAGCCATTATAAAAGGGGGCTTAAGAGGGCTATGTCCAACATACTTGCCCTGAAAAATATACAGGGTGATTCACAAATGGCGACAAAAACAAAGATTTTTATTTGGTGTGCTGAATGTAAATTCTTCTCGCCCAGCGCGTCGTTGGGTAAAAAGCATGGCATATACTAATCCATGTGGTCATGTTTCGTACCATACCTCCTATTTTAACTATCCCTTTCATTTTTTTTTAATTCACCAAACCCTGCCAATCCATAATTTGCTTTCCGCAACATTCCACCTCGCCGCGATCGGTGCCAGGTATAGTCCAAGCATTATAGAGAAATGCTTACAGAAATTATTACCTGGGCCAAAAAAATATGACCGTATAGAAAATTTAATTTTAAATTGAGTTTCTTGTTCTTTAAACTCGATCCAAAATGGCGAACATGGTTAAAAAAAATCGCAAAGTTGCAAAAAACGGTTTGTCTAAAATAACTAAAAAAATATAGCACCGATTGAAAAATTTTAAATGAGAAAGTTGTAGGTTTTAAAAAGATCTATCGACTGATTTTTTGTAAGTATCGATTGCTTTGTTACTTTGCGAGATAACGAGCGTTCAAATAAAAACGTGGTCAAGTTGGTTCCGAAAATTTGGACGTAGGGCGTAGCGTATAGCAAATGAACTTAAACGTCATCTGTCAAAGCGCTATATCGCCGCTATCAATTTGAATATTTTCGTTTTAAAAAGTGTTTAAAATGGTGTTTTCACAAGAACAAAAAAGTGTTTATCATAGAGTCCTACTTTAGAAATGGACGCAAGATTGATGGAATATGGAAGTATTCTATTGAGGAATGTTTCATAGAATTTCAAAATCAATTTGCCGGCGTTGTTGAGTACAAAATTTTTCAAAGTGCAGTTCAGCGTTGTGTTAATGTTTTTCGTGAAACGGGCAGTGTAACAAGAAAAGAAGGAAGCGGCCGACCTAAAAAGTGGACTGAAGAATTAAAAGACAATGTCCAACAAATAATGGAAAATGCGCCAAGAACTTCTGTACCTGTTTTATCACAAATGGTGGGAGTATCAGTCGGTACCTGCCACACAGTGTTAAAAAAAGATTTGCGTTTGTTCTCCTATCATTTAACTTGTCAGCAAGAACTTCATGAAGTTGATTTTCCGCGACGGGCTGTATTTTGTGAATGGTTCTTAAACAACTACGGTGAACTTCATAACATCACCTTTTTTTCTGATGAAGCCTGGTTTCATTTAAGTGGTTACGTAAACTCACAGAATATGAGAATGTGGTCTTCTGAAAAACCAGATAACTTTTTTGTCGAGGGCCCTCTACACGCTCAAAAAATTGTAGTTTGGTGTGCTCTCAATCGAAGGAGGATTTATGGACCTATTTTTTTTAATGGTACTCTTACTGCGCAAAGGTATAGAGAAGAAATTATCGCTCCTTTTGTTAACCAGCTGGAAGAAAACGAAATTACGAACTTTTACTTTTAACAAGATGGCGCAAGGGCACATACGGCAGGCGAGACGATGAATATGTTGAGGGAAGTTTTCCAAAATCGACTAATAAGTCTCAATGCTGAACATGAATTTCCACCGAGGTCATGTGATATTACGCCGTGTGATTTCTTTTTGTGGCCTTACCTTAAAAACACTATTTTTGAACTGCCTATTCCTGATTTAAACCATCTGCAGGCTCGACTTATAGACAAGATTCGTGAAATTAACAATACCCCGAGCATCTTAGAAAATGTCTTTAATTCTTTGAGGAACAGGTGTGAAAAGTGCTTGGAACAAGGAGGGGGACACTTTCAGCAGCTGCTTTAATTTATTGTTATAACAAGGATGGGGACACTTTCCGCAGCTCCTTTAATTGTTTGTTATTGTTATCACGATTATTCTTTAAAATAAAGTTATATAGTCATTAACGTTATTGAAACTGACAGCTGCTATACTACAGCTCGTTGAGAAATGAGGTTAAATTGGTCGCTATAAGCTACTCCCTACGTCCAATGTGTCAGAGCCAACTTCGACCACGTTTTTATTAGAACGCTCGTTATATCGAAAAAACCGTTAAAAAACTTCTCTTTTCTCTTCTTCTAAAACTCGTTTACATTTACGTTCCTATATTTGCTATTTACTGCAAGCATAGACGGCGGCAAGCCTAAAAAGTACATTTTTGAAAAATTTAAAAATATTATTTATTTAATTTTAAGTACAAAAGAATTTTTGTACGTGGTCCAGAAGCCGAGATATCAAAGATTTTGCAAGCGCGAGCCATTAAGACGGCACGTCATCAGTTTTCAGAGCGAGCGCGCGCCGCTTCCCCCCACTTCTCCATCCGGTCCAGCTGACGCACTCAGCGCTTGCACGCTTCAGTTTATTATTCAATTACTAATACTAAAAATCAAGTAAACATATCCTACTATTTTTTTTTTAAATATAAGTATTCAATATTAACCTCCATCAAGCGCATCGCTGTAAAATGTTAACTGTGTCCTCAATTTTTTTTAATAATAAAAAAATTATCTCGACTCCAAAAGGTTGTAGAAAAACATTTTTTTTTAATTCGTGAAAATATGTCAGCAGTTTCTATCTTTAAAAGTCATTTTCATAAAGTACAAATTGAAATAGTTATTTGAAAAAAACATACCCAGAAAAAGTGCAACTTTAAAATTAATAAAACATTTTTTAACAGCATGATAGTATAACTCTTTACGAAGAAAATAAACCGAAAATCGTTACTGTAGGGCTATCCGCTGAGAAGATCTAGCCAATTTTCGAGAGCGCCTTTTTTTCAAAAAATCGATATATCCCGAAAAATAAATATTTTTAAATTTTTCAAAATTGTACTTTTTTGGCCCGCTGCGGGTTATGCTTGCAATAAATAGCAAGTATGGGAACGTAAAAGAGTAACCGCAATTTTCGCCCGTTTTTGCGTAGTGTGTAGCAAGAACGGGGAAGATCGTCCAGAGGTCTCCGTGGGCTTAAATTGATCGTCATGAAAAATCTAGGGAGCATAATTCGATTTTTCCAATATTTGTCCGACTTACCCCTACTTAAGGGGTGGAAACCACTCCTAAAACAAGAAACGTGAGAAAATGGTCGATCAATTCTTGGTAAAACTTGGCAGGAATTTGAATGACAAGGAAGAGATCAGGGATGTTCTTCCAAATATGCTCAAGGTGAAAAACATCCCCCGCGTGGGGGTAAAACCACCCCTATTGCCGAAAACCGGCGGCAAATGATGTTCCCCTCATGAATTGCCTTTTTTGTGCCACTCTTCCTTATAAATCCAAATGATATGAAATACATGCCCCCATAATTCGTTCTTCTGTCGGATTCTGATCAGTTACCCCTACTGAAGGGCTGGAAACCACCCCTAAAACAAGAAAACAGAATGGTCACCAAAATCTGGGTAAAAATTGGCGGAATTCCACATGGCAAGGGTAATATCAAGAATGCCCTCCTAAAAATGCTCAAAGTGAAAAACATCCCCCGCGTGGGGTGGGTTTATCATGAGCATTTTTAGAAGGACATTCCTGACTTTACCCTTGCCATGTGAAATTCCCCGAATTTTACCAAGAATTCATCGACTATTTTCTCATTTTTCTTGTTTTAGGGGTGGTTTCCACCCCTTAAGTAGGGGTAAGTCGGGCAAATATTGGAAAAATCGAATTATGCTCACCTAGATTTTTCATGACGATCAATTTAAGCCCGCAAAAACGGGCGGATTTTGCGGTCACTCTTTAAACGAGTTATAGCAGAAGAGAAAAGAGAAGATTTTTAACGGTTTTTTCGATATATCTCGTAAAGTAACAAAGCAATCGATACTAACAAAAAATCAGTCGATGGATCTTTTTAAAACCTAGAACTTTCTCCTTTAAAATTTTTCAATCGGTGCTATATTTTTTTAGTTATTTTAGAAAAACCGTTTTTTGCAACTTTGCGATTTTTTTTAACCATGTTCGCCATTTTGGATCGAGTTTAAAGAACAAGAAACTCAATTTAAAATTTAATTTCCTATACGGTCATATTTTTTTTGTCCAGGTAATAGTTTCTGCAAATTTAACATTAATCCGTGACAGAATGCTTGGACTAGTATGGCGAAATGGACATTTCCACCCAAAAAGACGACGTGCCCCACCGACGAGCGCTGAAATGAACCGAGCTTCTCCGCGGCCATGCGGCGCACCTGCGGCCTGCTATTATCTATGCAGATGGGCCCTCGGGATTAGAACTCGGGACTCTTTGTCTACGTTGGCGAGCCCAGCGGTGCCCCGCGGCCGGGATCAATAGGTCAGCCCGGCGTGCACGCCGAGTTCTTCCACGGAGGACAGGGGCCGCAGGGCTGGGGTTGCTCGCCGCCCGAGGCTGGTAACGGCGACCAAGCACCCTCCGCAATGCTGGAGTCGCAAGAGCGTCGCGTGAAGTGGACTTTGTGTCGGGAAATTAGTCGCATGGTAAAACCAACTCCCATAATGAAGTTATTCCGTAAACAACTGCTGACGAGGACCAGTTAATCTGAAACTATACTAACTATGTAGTTCCAAAACTATATACAGGGTGATTAATTAATGGGACAGAGCTTAACGGCAGGTTGCCGACATCCAAATGGAGTGATTAAGTTATAGGCCAGGAAATATAAAGTTGGACGCGACTTTTTGTTTCGGCAAGCTGAATTTATCATTATAGATGCTAAATATTATGTACAATAACATATTAGTTTCCACAGTCATAAAAATGGGGGGAAGATTGTTTACAGGCTGGTTAATTGTATAATTTTTACGTAAATTCACGTTTTATAACTTTTATCCGTTCATTTCCACGAGAAAACAGTAAGGTACTTGTTTTTCGTCTGCAAAAGACCTACGAAACTAGCCCTCGAGCGTCAAAAAATATTGATTAGATCAAAAGTTATAAACAGAAGAAATTAATTTACGACTTTTGAATTAAACATTTATAAACTGCGTTATTATTACCAGGACGTTTTGGCATCGCATCCTACCATTCCTTGTCACTGTCTAATAACTCACACGAAATCTGGAATCGGTAAGTTGAATAGTTTATAAGTTATGACTTTATAAACAAATTAACTAATTATTAGTCTGGACGATCCCGAGGATCTTCCACAATCGCACTGATTTTTTCATGGTAGATTTCATAATAATACATTGAAATCTATAATTTTTTTTTTAATTTCAAATTTGCAACCTGGAATTTTTGTTTATTGAAATAAAATGTCACGAAATGGTAATTTCCCAGCTTATTTTCCTGGACTTGAATACCGCTGGACTAAGGTATAAATCGTTTTGTACCGAGAATTGCTCCAAGTTAAACTTCAAATAGCCGAACATAACGTTATATGAAACTGCAGACAACTTTTTAAAAAAGAAGAATCAGAAAATTGCGGCAACGCGAAACGCTGCGGCTTATAAATTTCAGTTACCTTATTATTATTGTTGTGTGTATACGAAAATAGTATCGGCAGAGCATTAATCATACCGGGTAGATGTTAATGCACCATCTTAGGTTGTCAAATAAATCTAAATTCTTCACCGGCGGTAGAGTATAATAATACTTTATGATATAAATTCCGTTCTGAGAATGAGTTATTTTAGAGCAGCCATATATCTGCGTGACTCATTTAAAATTCAACGCCAAGAAAAACTAATTTAATATGAATAAGTAATTCCGAATAAATATAAAAGCCCTCTGATGCTCGGGCCCGTGGCGCGGGGGTATTAACTAATATAATATTCTATTATTTTTTATTCGTCCTCATAAAGTATGAAAAGGAAAGTATATTTTTTCGGGAGTGCCACATAAATTATTTATTTTTAAATTCATTGTTCGCGGACAGACCGGGGAAATGTATTATTTAGTGGGCACAGCCAAAAATGTGTGTTCCTATAATATGATGTATCCGCAGTTCGTGAAATAATCATTCCTCCCCGCTCTCACTAATTTATTGTCGCTTAATGCTGAAATATAGATTTCATTTATATTTATGCCGTTTATTATTTACTCTCTTGCCGATAAACTTACACACGGCTTTCGTATATTAAGGCGACGCATAAATTTCTCCATGCAGGCCGCAATGCAACGTACACATAAATAGAATTCGGTAAATTAATAAATTATCGGGCAACGCAAGCGGAACAGGGTCCTACTTTTATGTATGGTTATGTATTTATGATACCGTCACATTAAATGCTAGCTGGTGTTGGAGAAAATGTACTAGATGCCGTACCAACTATCTAGTCATCTCGAAATATGTGTAAACCTCGTAATAATGAAGCAGAACGTTCAGCGATCAACGACTTAGATGATGTTAACAATGCTGTGCTATTAAGGAGGTATATCGGGTTTACCCAAATGCACAGATGTACTTGAAATTTATATAGCGTATTACCCAGTGCTCCCTCTGCGCGTCATATTTTTTTTAAATTTATTTTGAATCTAGATTTTCAGATATTGTTGTTGAAAGTTGTTCTTTTTAACATAGGTTTATATGGCGAAGAATATGTAGAAATTGTGAAACAAAACTTTTCCATAGATAGTACACAATATTANTCGCTATAAGCTACTCCTACGTCCAATGTGTCAGAGCCAACTTCGACCACGTTTTTATTTGAACGCTCGTTAGTTATATATTATTACATATTCGGAAATCTTATTAAAAGAGCTTTAAAAAAAAATAGTAAAGATTCGTTTCTTCTGTGTGTGACATTTCGTTTTGTATTTTATTTAAAACTGTGTTTAGTTTTCGTTTTTTGAACACTGTTATTTTAAGAAAATAGTGTGAGGAAAACTTCAGCAATTATGGATAGAAAGAAGAAACTGTCAAACTATTATTGTTCAGTTCAAGGTTGCTCTTCATGGTCCAAGAAAAATCCAGAATTAAGTTTTCATCAAAACATTGAAGAAATTTTAAAAATATTATTGGCGATAGATAATACTCCCTGAATTTCATGAGGGTTGTTAGTAAGTAAGGGCACTAGTTTGCAGACACAATAATAAATTTCTAAATATAAATTAACTTTGACCAATTTTCCCATATAGTACCACATGATCAGCGTTAAAAACTGCCTCTCCTTCCGATATACAACGAGTTTTCGTTGGCATATATGTAAATAGGAAATGTATTCCACAACGGATAAGTTCATAGTTATAACTTAATAAAATGTACATTAAATTGTAATGCTAGAGACAAATAAAGTGGACATAAATACTTGCCTTAAAATTTATTTATGAAATATTTGAAACCTATAAAATAACACAAAAGTCAAATAATCGCAGTTTGATAACAAAATTACTAATAATAATGGCAAATAAGACAAATGTTGTTCAAATGAATGTGTAAACACGAACGGCAATGTCAAAATTACCTTGTCTCGGAGCTTACTGCTTTCGCCGCTTGGTACGCTTGCATCTTAAAAATTATCGCGGATTATAATAAGAAGTTTTTTTTCTTATTCTTAGCCAGAACCCGTACAATTTTGTCGATTTGAACACCCTATATACCAACCCCTTTTCTTAATACAATCGATTTGAGCTGATGTATATGTTTCATTTATATAAACACACCCTGTCAGTAGCTTTATTTATGATTAGAAATTAATGTGGTTCCGTTTAAACGCTCAGCTAAGAACGTCAATTTGGAAAATTCGTTTGCTACATTTAGTAACGTTATACCGAACAAGCCGAGAAGTCGTCGGTCCTCTCACGCGTATTATAATAATTTTCTTAAAGATTCGAAGAATAATTGAGACCTGGGTAATTATTTCTAAAAAGAGATGCTACGCTATTTGATAATAATATTGTTATCCTCCACAACAAGCAGCATTAAAGCCGACTTAGACTTTGAAGAAAGCCTGAAAGAATACATACCGATTTACAAGAGGAGGGCTGAAAACTATTCTCGCTGCAATATGTTCTTCAAATCCTCTTCAGCGGTTTCAAAGAACATGGCGAACTGGTTCGCATCGCAGAACGGTTGTGGGAATATCATCATCAGCAACGTGTTGGATTACAAATTCGCCGTAACAGACAGTCACGCTAACTTTCATTTCTTTGAGTCGGTACAACATGTAAAAGGAAACTTACTAAAATTACCAGAAACCTTCCTCTTCAACGGGAAAGGAGACTCGCACTTTATTATAGGCACCAAGACAAAAGACTTCAAGTTCCTCCTAGATACCTTTGAATTCTTTTGGAAGAAGCGTTTTATCAATTGCGTGATAGTATTCGTTTATGAACATCTAGAAATATTTGCGTACGACACTTTTCGTCAGGTAGCCTTAAATCTCACAGCGTGCGACAGGTGTCCCTTATTCTCGCGAGTTTTGCGCAACTTCTGGGGGTACCCCTTAAGGGTGAACATGTTCGAAGAATACCCACTTTTGAGAAAAGTCGACGACAGGTGGATGGGAAAAGACTACGGCATCATGATGGAAATTGCGAAAAGATCCAACGTTAGCCTTCAGATATTAGACACGTCAGGGGGTTTTGGGGGAACTATGGAAAGCTTGATCCGCAACGAGTCAGATATCTGCTTCGTAAGTATGTTTCTCCTGACTAAATATAAAATGAAAGGGATTGATTATGTTTACCCCGAACACATCAACAGTATTGTGTTGCTGGTTCCTCGCAGTCCAAAAATACCGCAATATAAAAAACTGATCTACATATTCGACAAGAATGTATGGATATGTCTGTCAATTACGATACTGGGAGTTGCGCTTGTCGTTAAAATAATAGCAACTTGTAACAACCGCAGGAACACGTACTTTTATTATCTCTTGGTAGTGTGGCGATCATTTTTACAACAAGGGGTGTGTAGCTCTCGGCAGAGGTATCACAAAGCTAGACCATTCTTGGTCTTATGGCTGTATTTCAGCTTGATATTTGGCACTGCTTTTCAAACATCGCTAATGAGCATGTTCATAAAATCAAAGTATTGGAAAGACATAAACACACTGTCCGAGGTTAGACAATTGGGATTGCCAATCTATGTTCCAGCGGTTTACGGTGACGTGATTCCAAAGAGATATAAACTTCACAAACAACTTAAATTTGTCGAAGGCATGAACCAGTTGCATGATTTGATTTCTACGTCCAACACCTTCAGCGGGTACATTATGACCGAAGAGGCTGCCCGTGTCTACGTAGAGTTTATAAGAAGCAAAGACGATAAACCCATATACCATATAGTTGGTGAAAAATTAATACCTGGAATTAACACGTACATGGTTCAGAAGAAGTCCCCTTTCTTAAAAAGAATTAACAAAATGATGTTGTTGATACGACAATTTGGTTTACGGGACCACTGGATGAAGAACTCCCCAGTGGTCAATGAGAATTCCAAAAATATAAGAATGAGTAATCTACAGGGTGTCCTATATTTATTAGTTTTGGGTTATATTATTAGTATTATGTGTTTTATTAGTGAACTGTTAATTCATAAGTTCAAAAAGTGAACATTCTTAACTATATTTTTAAATAGCCCCAATTTTTTAAATTTTATTTAGCTGATTTTTAACCTGGTCTGTTGGTATGGACCTGGTTTGCCACTCTACATAATCTCTTCTTTCATTCATCTCCTGAGAAATAGTCTATCTGAAAATTATAGAACACAACAAAGTGGGGTTGGAAAAACTGATGGGAAAACAATTTGTTTTCTAAAACATTACATACTTGTTCTAGATTAATATGAATTGGAGGAAGAGGGTATGTGGAGTGGCCAGCCAGGTCACCTAATTTTTAATAAATATAGGTTACTGACTCCAGATGTGTTAAAAAAAAACACATTACGAAAATACACTGTATAGAGGACGATGGTGGATATTTTGAAAGAATTGAAGAAATTGATCCTTATTTCTGTGTAAAAATCAATTAAACAAAGTTTAAAGAAATGTAGCTATACGGAGTAACTTAAAGACGTTTTAAAATATGTTATGTGATACTTCTTGTAATATTAATATCTTTAGGAGGATTTTTCTTTTCAAAAATTCATTATTTCCAAAGTTAATCGGAGTGATTACATTCTTTGTTGTGACGCCCTATAAACCTTACTATTAGCACAAAAAATAGATAGTTTATATTGAGATAGATAATAAGTATTTCACTGTACACCCTTATGAAAAAATAAATATTTTGCATAATGTAATAACATATTTAGTAAATAAACCATGTGCTTTTAGACAAAAGTTCTTCTCATTCACATCTCCAAAATGTTCCAAACGTCATATGTAGGGATAGGTATGTACTTATTTGTCAAAAAATGACGTCTTTGAAGAAAAATGTTCGACTAGGAGTCTTTAGGATTACTTTAGCCAAAAGCTAAAGAAATTTTCGGCAAGGAATATTCGTAAATCTTAATAGAATGATGTCTCACAAAGAAAATGAGCCCCATTGGGTTAATTTTGGTAGTAGAATCCATTTCCATAATGCAATTTCAGTATAAATCCTAGTATATACAAGGTTTCATCAAAAAGTAAAGGGAATTGTTAATTGTAAGTCATTTTTTTCCGGATTACCTTCAGTACAACTTACATAATAAAAATGTAGATCCTAGATCTGGGCGAGGTCCGGAACATTTTCAAAATTAATTGCAAAAATGTTTAAACAAATTTTTAAAAATATGTATTTTATCTGAGTTTTTTAGTTATATCTTGGAACCTATGCATTTTGGAAGAATATTGAAATGGAAAAAAGTTTTAGAATTAAATTTTGCACAATAAACTGTAAGTTAAAAAAAATTTTAAATTTATATTACCAATGTTTCAAAATAGCAATAATTGATGAAAAAAAGGCAAAATAATCAAGTTTTTTGGATAATTATTTTAAAATGTTTTAATTGCTCTGAGGGCATTCCAATTTTGGTAAATAAAACTTCAAACCAAATTTCATTAAAATCGGTTCTAGTTCTCGCAAAATAATTTTTTGAAAAAAATTGTTCGAATTTTCACAGCCTCAAATAAAGCATCTAGATACTTGAAAATAGTTATAATTATTACAATTATTTAAATAATTTTTGTTTAAACAAATAAAATAAAATTTTTATTTGTTATTAAATTAATTTTTTGTTAAATACGGATAAAATTAAGAAAAAATAGTACTTTAAAATTATAATTTTTGAAAAAAACTAAATTGCAGATTGATCAATGTAATCTAATTGTTTAAAAATAAAAAAAAAGAGTGTTAACTTTAAAAATTTACTGTAGCCGTCCTAACCAACCAATTTCAACTTTTCAAAAACTATTTGAAAGGTTGAGCGGTCTTTTCTATGTGAAAAAATTTTCAAACGCTTTATTAAAAGAGGCCTTTAAAAAAATATTAACAAAACCTACAATAAAATATGTTCTATTTTTTCCCTCAAAAACGGTGCATCCTGCGAAAAAAATTAAAGACACCAATTTTATTCAGAATTGATGGCGGATATCTAAAATAATATCAAAACTGGAAAAGTCAGTGGCGTACCATTTTTTTTATTAAAAAAAATGTCCATTTATCCCTCCAAAGGGTTTTTCAAATTTCGAGTCAATATCTTTAAACTCTTAACTTTTAACTCTTTGAAATAATTATTAATAAAAGTAAATAAAAAATTAAAATTTAAATACTCTGTATCTGGGATACGAAGCATATTCGCCCCCTAAAATATTTTGCGATTATTTACCAACACCCTGTAAATGTACATAAATATAAAACAGTCGCTAGTGACTGAAAGTTGATTTTATCACTAAGAACCAACCTATAAGAGACCCATAAAACTACAACTGTTAAACAAAGAAACTGATTGAGTATATGTTTTTGTATTTTTGATTTATAAAAAATATACACCTCAAAATTTCATCTAAGACGTAAAGTTTTCAGTTAAATTACAGTTTCAGCAAATTTCAAATACGTTTTGTTTTACATACATGTAGTTTGTATTTAGTTGTTTACATAGCAACAATTTTAACAATTTAAAACGTAAAATTAGTTATCGGTACGAACGATTTTTAAACAGTAATTGTCACCTTAACATACCCTGTAATATTAATGGAAGCTCATTTACGCAACATAACGAATCCGAAATAATTACCTTTAGCTATCATTCATAAATGCTATTAACGCTTTGGGCATTAAACGAGGAGTAAATTTATTGGTCTAATAATCGAAGCTCTATGTACAGGGCGTCCAGTGCCTGATATACCTATAGGCTGGTGTAGGCTGCAGCCTACAGGGCCCCACCAACTAGGGCCCCCATCATGTTAATAAAAAATTTTTACGAAAACTAATTTTTTTTAGGATTTTTTTAAACCTTCCCATCATGAACAAGACACTACAGATATTATCGAAATGCTCGTTATCCTTTATTATAAATTTTTTAAATTTATTTATCATGTGGGTAGCAAAATTAAAGCTTTTTTGAACCTTGCGTCCCTCTAGAAAATTGGTTTTAAAATAACGTGTTTATATTAATAGTGTTTTTTTTTATTTTACCAGTAATAATTTTTTTTAAGCCAACTTCTACAATTTATTATTTAAAATCACTTTTTTTTCTTTTAAAAATCTAATTACATCGTATTACCCCAAGGGTAAGTGGCTTTTAATTCTTCATTTCCGGTTATACATCTTGTGTACCTGGGGAAAGTGGGTAAAAATTTACTTTTATTTAATTCAATTTTTTTTGGGCGCGGCTTACCAAAAAGGATATTTTTTTTCTAGAATAGGACCCCACCAATTTTCAGTCTACAGGCCCCCACCACTGTAAATCAGACACTAACGACGGTGACAACATTTTTAACATTAAGGCGATGTTTCGCATTGTATTAGCTATGTCCTCTCCCAATTTGGTTTAGTGTAACTCTCTCGGTTTCGAGAATACAATACATATTATGTATGTTTTCAGCCATGAAAATTGAATAATTTGGAATATTTCGAATTTTTACCCCCAAGAACGGCGGTGACAACATTTTTAACATTAAGGCGATGTTTCGCATTGTATTAGCTATGTCCTCTCCAAATTTGGTTTAGTGTAACTCTCTCGGTTTCGAGAATACAATACCTATGTATGTTTTCAGCCACGAAAATTGAATAATTCCAAATATTTCGAATTTTCACCCCCAAGAACGACGGTGACAAAGCCCCTCCATATCTTTTTAACCGTTGGAAATATCGAAAAACTAAGGAGAAGATATAGAGAAAAAATTTCTGTCGTTTTTCGTTTGTCTGTTATGGGCCCGAGACGAGAACTTTGGGACACCCTGTACACACTGGTACAATATTATTAAAAAAAGAGCTTATGTTTATACCAGTGGTTATGATATATAACACATTTATTTTACTTTTTCTTCATCAATTAATTTAGTGAAAAATCGCTATACATATTCGATATCATTATTTAAAATGAAGTAAATATACCCTACGGGGTGTGTTTGAATGCTGCCAAATAATCTGGAGGCTAAAATACGATAATAGGACCAAATATACCTTAGTACAAAATTACAGTTAGTGTTTAAGTATTTGAAAATTATAACAAATATCTCAAGAAAACGGGCAAATGAATTAACTTCAAGCTTACCTATTCATCTCATTTTGGTCTCAAGATTATTTGGTAGCACCTTGGCTACTTCAATACGACCTGTATAAAATATATACCTGTAGACACCTACCTATAAGTATACCTATAAAAACCCTAAACTATTTCTGTATGTAACAAATTAACAAACATTAATTCATTTATGTGTTATGGTAATTTGTTATCTGATAATGAGATTGGTTACTATTTGTCTAAATGTAAAATTTCTGTAATAATCACCATTCTGTATGTATACAATACAAACGTTTGAACTAGAAGCTTTACGAACTACTGGTTTTGTACTTCCAGAGCCAGTAGATGTACAAATACATATATTACTGGCTCTGTGTACTTCATGCTATCAGCGCCACCTATGGCAAAAACTTGACATGAATACAGACAACTGCATCTAAAAGTAGGAAACATGGACGGAAGAACGGTGTTGTCAAAATGTGATAAAATGAATAATATTTGAGTAGGCATAAGAATGTTAATCAAACAACTAATTCTAAATTTGGGTTTGTTATAGAATTATTTAATTTCTTATCTTAAACAATCAAAAGCCAATAAATATTTAATTATATTTACAAAATACAATTTTATATAGAAATATGAAGCTAATGTTCAACAAAGTGAATAAAAATAATGCAATTACAAAGTTACATAATCAAAAATCATGATTTTAAGATCAATAGTTTTAATTATAATTATTACATTTGTTAATTTACGTAGGAGGTTTATTAAGATTTTTTTTGTATTAAATTATCGTTCAAATTACGTTTTGATTTATTTGATCAGCAATCTAGGGAAGACGGTCTGGCAACGCCGCAAACTACGTTTAAGTCAGTTTTGCCAACGCCAAATGCCAACACTCACTATTCACGATATACGTCTCACCTGACCTTATCGTTGTTGTCAGTGTCAAAATATAGCAAATGACAAAGTAGTAAGTCTTGATAGATTTTTAATTGCCTACAGTGTGATGTGTCTTATTCTAAGATAGTGAAGAACGAGTTTGGAAAGCACGACAAACGGGCAACGGCCTAAAATGGTAAATAATGGAGAATTTTTGTATCCCAATAACTTTCACCACAGTACGTTGAACCTAACAGAAAGAATTTACTCTTAAATAGATCAGAAGTTTTTAATCCTACACCAGGTAATTTTGATTATAGGTTAACAAGTGATCATGGAAAAGTATCCATTGAAAAGGGGAAGTCTGCCAGTGCAACAGACCAATCCAACATCCTATCAATCAGTAAATAAAAAGGTAAAGCTTCTCTCTATTCAGTGAATCTAAAAATATCCGGTAGTTGCTCACCTTGCGACAAGCGTCTTTCCAATTTGCAATATGTGCTCTATCTAAGCTTCCTTTTATGCATTTAAGTAGCCTGTCACATCCTACAATGCGCTACATTACAGATTGTTTACATTTGCTCCTAGGTCAGTACTAGGATTGTAAAGTTTATATTTTGCAAGATTTGCACACCTTGTTTAATTATGACCATTGGTTTTATAAGCTACGCTAACTTATGGCTATGACCCAGTTACTATTTTCCTACACAGAGAAAAATTATATGAAAAATGCAAACACCTATTCTAGTTATAATTATTTCACTTTGCATGTTGCTTGTGCTTACGGTAGTTTTTATCATTCTATGCCTTTGTTGCGACAAATAATAATTTATTTTTACATACTATGTTCTACTATCTTAAAAACAATAAAGATACAATAATGTGGCCTATGATGTGCGTTGGCTTATTAGTATATTATTAGCCATGTAATTAGATAAAAGCAGAGGTAATTAAATGATAGCATTTAAAACTAACTCTGTACACAGGCATTAAACCGAATATATTTTATATAATATATAAATTGTAGTATAATTTTTTTACTAATTGCTTTTATGTTTTATTCAGTCAATTTTATCAGTGCGGATATTCCCCAAGTAGACATAACTAAGTCATTACAATATAAATTGCTGACTAGGGATTACCACACATAAACATTTATATTTTCGTTATATAAGTATACATTACAACGAGATAGTTTTATTTTTTAGGTTATAATGATAGATATGGAATGTTAATTTATTTCCAGGACTATTTTTTCCCTTTGAACCAAGAGCAAGAGTTTTTTGTTGAAAATGTTAAAAATATACTGCTTTTGGAAAACATTTTTAATGTCAATGTATCTTAAAAACAAGACAATGGCTCATAGAAAAACAATCGTCTGATTTACGGCACTTTCCAGCACACTCGAATATGTTATCATTGAAATTTGTAATTTTTTTCCTATTTAGAACTACAAATATTCATTAGCCCTGTTTTACACTTTTGCATTATTATTCATAATTGTTTCGACTGATAACCTTTTCAACTTGCCTATTGGTTACCACGAAAACATGCCGCGTGTGAGAAATTATGTATTTATTAACAATAATGACCTTGGGAAGTTAATCAATATTACTGGGTTTATTTAAGATGGTAAATTATTAATGTAAATAGATTATCTAGTTGGTTGAAAAATATTACTAAGTTTTCTGGATTAAGTTGCTGAAAATTGACATTTTGAGAAAACAAAGGAAATAAAATGTTATTATTACAATAGTCGCCTGTTACATAAAATGATTCGAATGTTTGTATAAACTTTTTAGAAAATATATATTTTCTTATGAGCTTTCGTATTTGTGTTCTTGTATTAATAATACTTAGGTATCACTTTTAATCTTTATTTTAGGTGATATGCTAGCTGTTGATGATATAATTCAATGCTACATATGTAGGTCATGTAGCCCATATTCTAGTAGTAGTTCTTTTCGGCAATATTATCAATTAGACATTTCTTACGTAATAACTATACGGGGTTATCCACAAATGGTGACCAAAAATGAAGCCTCGTATCCTTTGGTGAATTTTGAGAGAAGTCTTTCCTATAAAGTTTTTATATAGGACGCTTCGTTAAAAAGATACAGGGTGTTAAACTTAAAAAAAAACATTTTTAATTTTTTTAAATAATTTAAAATCTAGTAAGTGAAATAATTTTAAATTGGGCACATGTATTTATGTAAACATTGCCCAAAATCTGGGAAAACCGAAAATCAGGCTTTTTTCGAAAAACACAAAAGAGTAATTTGTAGAAAATTGAAAGACGGATCCGGAAATATCATGGTTGTTACCGTAAAGCAGTGGCGTACTATTTTATTTAGAAAAATATGCCACCGATACCCTGTATCTCCGGGGACCGCCTAGCAGGATGTCTTGGCCGATGGATTTCGATCGGCCGAGGTAAGCATCACGGACGCAGGCTGGAACTTGGATGGGTGACCTAAGGTAGGCTCGGGACGTGGCTGTGGCAGCCTACCAGAGGCCTGGGTCGCTCAACACCTTCCGCCTGCGTGTGGTCCCCAATAAAATGGTAATGAGAATAGAGCAATACATTTCTGTAACTCAAGACATGCTATCATACATAAAAAATTGTACGAGACATACATACATACATATATACCCTGTATCTCCGCCACTGGAGCACATACATTTTAGGAAAAGCCCACAGATTTTGGACAATGTTTACATAAATACATGTGCCCAATTTCAAATTATTTCACTTACCAATTTTTAAATTACCTATTTAAAAAAAATTAAAAATATTTTTTGAAGTTGAACACCCTGTATCTGTTACACCTTAAAATGCACCGAAGAATACGAGGTTTCATTTTTGGTCACCATTTGTGAAAATTTTTTGACCAATATAGTAAATTTGGTTGCCTATATTGGGAAATCTTTCCAATTCCAACCTCGCCCAATATTTATCAACGCAGTCTATTCTTATAGATGTATTGAATTGTCTGGCTCCGGCAGGTACCACTGTTTGCTGGAGAGACGTACGAAACACGACCTTGCCTGATGGAATCACGTGCGCTCATAATTCGAGAAATTATGCGATTTTTAGATGGTAGAGACGAGATTTGTGTCTACGCCGAAGGTTCTGTTTGTAAGACTGTTAAGAGTACCGCACATCACCCGCAGCGTAGCGTAATGTCACAAGACAGGTTTCTAATAATACCTTAATAAACGTGCATAAAAAGTTTAGATTTGAGACCAAACGTCAAGATTTATGTAAATTGTTCCTCGAGTCCAGGACAAACTATAGGTAGGTTTAAATCTATTTTTACGCTTGTCGAACAACTTCTGTTAAATCTGATGCTGGACTTATTTTCAATGTGCGGTCGGCCTTAGTGCTGCACTTGCAGAACACTACGTGAAGTTTTTGCGCTGCGCAAACTTTAGTATAAACTTTTAAATTAACTAAAAATAATTAACCACAAAAATATATATTTAGAAAATGAATCTGCGATATTTCATGTACATTTCATTACAAGTACGAAGAGAGTGTAGCGGAGACTGTGCGCAAATTACGTGGAACTTTCGGTGGAAGGAACCTACCCAGAATGAAACTAATATGAATTACAGAAGCAATATAATTCCAGGAACAATTTACACCAAGTGAACAACAAATATAGACTAATTCTATCGTATAATATCTATTCAACTTCTTATTCAGAGGATGTTACGTGACGTTGAGTCAGACAACAAACGTTTAAGACAAACAAACGGACAGGATAAATCAGGCCCGGATCCAGAGACTGGTTTTGGGGGTGGCGCTAAGCACTTCTTTATCATTATTATTATTATTATTGTTGTTGTTGTTGTTGTTATTTTTTTTGATGACGTAAGGTGTAGGTTAGGAAGGGGGACTTGCATTAATATCGACTAACTGCCTGTTGTCGTTTGGAGAAATTGAAGATCTTTAAAAAATGTTGTGCTTTGGGGGTGGCGATCGCCATATCGCCACCCCCTCTGGATCCGGGCCTGGGATAAATACCAAGTGGAAAAAAACAAATGTGTATAAGCGGAATTAAATAAGAGACATTGTAACACTTAACCCATCATTGCTGCAGTCGCATTGGATAGATTTAGTTTATTTCTGTGAAATTAATACCAACGCCATATCATTTAAATGATAAACGATTATCAACAACAGTTGTGCTTTGTTCACGCACGCTAATTGTCACAGCTAACATTGACAGCCGTAGTGCGTTTTCAAATGAACTTTTATAACCTGAATCTGTCATAATTTCCCAGATTTTGTAAATGTTCGTGAAATATTTTATTTCATGGATTATTTTAAAAGTTATATATTTGAAAGGTTTTATATTTTTTTAAAACTCTTTGTCAATTGTAAAGAAATGGGCTTATCTTTCGCCAAAAACCAATCCTATCAAAGTTCTGATTTAGTATTTATCCTTGATGAATATCTGTCACCGACATCACATTTATAGTCTCTGAACAACAACTAACAGTGACATAAGAAAATCATTAATTGTAGATGTTTAAAAATATGTAAAAATTTTAATTGTCACGCGATCAAGAACGCGTTGTGACGTCATTTAGTGCGACCTGTCTAGTCTGCAATATCCATGCCGACGAGACGGAACCCAATCTAAAAAAAAAACGCACGTGCGGAGAGCCTTGAGATTCCAGTCCTTGTCATTCGTCTTCCCGATTCTTGATCGCACTGAATGACGCCACGAATTAGCGCTAGAACACCCGTTTAAAATATTTATACATTCTTTACGATATTTGTTGAGATTTCTTTGGAGTTAACCGCATTTTGACACCCGAACTAGAAAGAAATGATGTTGGCGGCGTGGCGTTTCTCAAATTGATCAGATTAGCGACTATTGTAGCTTACTTAGATACATGTTTGTTTGTTTATTCCTTTTTTTGTACCGGCGTGTTTATAATAATTATATTATCTTGTAGTTTATTTATAATTACTGTACTGTAAAAGAAATAGAAACCCATTTTAATCTACTTTATATACAGGGTGATTCAGTCATAATGTCCTTAATTTTAACCACGTATTTGAAAGGCCTAATAAAGACAGAAAATCGAGAAAAAAAATTTACTAGACGTGTTAAAAAATAAACAAATTATCCCATAACTCGCGTTAACTCGGCGCCCAACTGTACATAATATTTGCTGATTGGGAACGTGCCGGCGCATCACAGGAAACAGCTGATTTCCCAGTCGTCTTACAGCTGGTTACACACAATAAGGCATATGTACTACAAACTAAGTAATTAATTAAACATAATACTAAAAACTCATAAAAAAATATCCATTGGTCTGGGTAAAAAGTCTGTTTTTGTCGTTCACTATTAAAAATGCAATAAAAGCTAGGTTAGTGACCGAATACTGTAGGTCAAGATTCAGTCAACGGTCAGGAGCGGTCCGAAAGAGGGTTTAAAAATGATTTGAAAATATTTTTTTCAGCGTATGCATTTTTTAATATTTTAATCACGTATTCGTATTCTACTAATTTTTCGCTATCTTCCCTTAAAATGAACTACATTATGACTTAATCATCCTGTATATTTACCTTATATTCTAGTCTGAAATTAACGCAGAAAATTTCAAGGCACGCCCCTGCCACGGTAAATTGTTACAGTAGTTCCGATAACAGAACTTTATTGGCTTAATCTTTTCTTGGAATTCTTTATTAACAGATATTCTGCGGGCTGTATTTCTGCTAAACTTTAATACATAATTGACTATTGATGATCTCGGATATTTCTTAAGAAACATAAATATGCACGTTGCGCAGTTGCGTACGCGCTCTGCCCACCTCACCCTATCGCCTACTTCAGAAGGCATTAACATTAGTCACGGACATTATCCAGGATGATCCCATTCATGAACGCCCCCCCATCCGCGCTCTAGCGTAATTCGTACCCCATCGAAGCTCCCGCTCCGCTCCCCCTCCCCCATTCATAACGTTTCGAACCTCGCAACTTGTTGCTGCCGCTACCCGCCGAAGACACCGACCCGAATGACCTGATAACTTATCGATCGCGGCGTGCTGCGGCCTCGCGCATGTCGCCACCATCTCGTTTGTTTCTGTTTGTGCCGTAGCGTCCCAGTCGGTTACGACACGTCGCGATCAACCCGGCCCTAGTTTGTCTAATATGTGACTTGTTTCTTTTTTTCCCGGTGTGCACTCGTCCAGTTCTCCAACGGAAACCACAGGGCGATTTTCGTGGCGTCCCCCGATGAAGACATGATCGACATCAACACGGCAGGTTCGGGCGGAGGCGAGAGGACCACCAGGCTCAACGAGGAGGACGACGGAGTGTCCCACTGTGAGTATCGATAGTGTTTAGTGACATGGCGACTATTTTAAATATTGTTTTGACTATGTTTGTCAAAGTAAGAGTATTAAGTCGATTGGTATTGTTTCACTTTTACAAGAGTGGGGTGTAGTAGAGAGAGAAGCTGCAAGAGTTAACAAAAGCTAGTTGACAGAATGAGCGAGTGCCTGTTCAAGATATTTACAATATTTATGAGATATTTGCCCTCTACTTACGATATCGAAGTCTACAGACTCACAATTCTCTAACAGGGTGTAAAAGGTAATCGGTACTAAGTCTTGTTTGTATCCTGTTATCAAAGGGTTTTGTTCAAACCCTCGAAGCCTTACGAAAATTTTAAATGCACATTAAATAAATACTGAAGTGATTCAGTAATTTAAACAACATTGTTAGTTAAGCTTAGGGTAAATAAATGCCTTGTAAAGCAGTCTAGGTAGTATATGACCCCCCTACATGTTTTCCAGCGAGCGAAGCATGCCCAGAATCTACTGATCAATGCCTTCTTGATGTAATACTGCGCCCAAAGCCTTCTGTAATAGTAACGCTGCAATAAGATTATACCATCGAAGATATCCAAACCGACCGATTCCTCGTAGGCAAACATTGGCCTCGGTGGAAAGAAGGATTCGCGAAACTGGTAAAATTCAGCCCAATCGTGAGGAAGCTATACTGGAACATCTAGAACAAGACTGTGGTACAAGCACAAGACAAGTATCCAGGCAAATGCAAGTTTCTCACAGTCTTGTGTGGAATGTAGCTCATGAAAATCTTTTATACCCTTTTCACCATCAACCCGTGCAAGATTTGAATGACCCTGGACTTTTGTCAATGGTACATTAATATTTCCAGGCATGACTTAAATTTCCTAATGAATATACTTTTCACCGATGAAACAAATTTTCCTAGAGTAGATGCAGCAAACCTTCATAATGTTCATTCATGGTCGGAAGAAAATACTCATGAAATATTTGTTTCAAGACATCAACATAATTTCAGTTTCAACGTTTGGATGGGAATTGTAGGAAATACTCTAGTAGGTCCTTTTATTCTTCCATACAGGCTTGGAGCGGTCGAGTATCAGATTTTTGAACGAAAATCTTCCAACATTTCTTGAGGATGTACCCCTCGCTACATGTCAGGTTATGTGGTATATGCACGAGGGGGCACTTGCCGTTAGAGAATGGTTAAATTTAAATTACACGAATCGCTGGATTGGTCGTGTTCGTGATGCCCCTGTTTATTGGCCTGCACGTTCACCTGACCTAACGCCTATGGATGTATTTTTGTGGGGACACATAAAAAGTATTGTTTATGCCACTCCTGTTGCCTCCTTAGAAGAACTACGCTTAAGAATATTTCAGGCAGCAGATGACCTTCGCAATAACCAAGACCTGTTTGTGCGAGTCCGTTATAACTCCAACAGACGTATTAGGTTATGCTCGCAGCAAAATGGAAATTATTTCGAGAATATTCTTTAAATTTAATTTTGCATTTCTTGTTTTTCGTTTGTATTAAATTTTATTTCAGATAAATAACTTTACCTCATACATGTCCCATAGTCATAAGTTATCAAAAATTAATAGCAAATTATTCTTAATGTTATTATTAAATTACCAGCTTATTGACAGAAAGTGTCAATTTGTTAATATGATAAATAACAATTTATTTGCTATGACATCCGCCTACTTTATTTTTACAAATTTTCGCAATTACCCCCTTTAGTAAACGATAACGCATCTAATTTTTTTACTAGAAAACTATCGGTTTCATCGAAAAATTACAAAAGGTAAAAAAGTTGCGCAATAAATCAGTCTTCCCAATAAATATTTTTAAATAAATAATTTGCTTCATATAAAAATTTCTAATAAAATATTGCAATGGAGTTGATTGTTTCACTCCTTTATAAAATACGCCAATGATCGAACAAATATTGGAAAGTTGTCTCTTTATTAGTAGGATGCTCATACCAAGTTTCGTGTCTCTAGCATTCCTCATGTTAAAGAAACAAATTAAAATGTGAATTTCAATCCCCTCCTTTAAGAGGGTATATCGCCTCAGGGTACTTTCATATAAGGTATTTTTACTTCAATCCTCTTACTTTTGGCTCTACATTCACTGGTACCATTTTTGCTACTTCATTTAAAAACGCCCTGTATAGTATCTCTTCTCTGCATCTGTTCCAAAATTGAGATTTACTGAGACGAAACCAACGGAGATATTTGAAGTTCCAACAGAAATTACGAATCTTAGATTTCAGATAAAGATATAGTAATTCCTCTTCTGTTTGTAAATAATTCAGGGCATTTGTCTTCCTCTAGTCGGCTTCTAAGTATAGGTAAGCTTTCTATAACAGTCTATATTGCCTTTCGTCTTTCTCCTTCTATAACGACGTATATTTTAATGATAATTATTATTATCAATTTTCTAAACGGTTGTGGAAGCATGGTGGTTTACCTCAAAGGCTAAAACGACGATAACACAATACAATAGCTAGAAATTAATAAAAATAATATCTGAGGGATAAATTAACACCAATCCACCAAAAACTCGAACAGAAACTTAATTTTTTTAATTTCCAAAAAATTAAGGGCGCCAAATTAATATTTATCGAGGTGCAAATTTTCTAATTACGGCCCTGATCATCCCAGAAAAATCACATATCTCAGTAAGCAATCAAGACATGCAGTAGTATATCAACAAGTCATTGAGATGCTACTGTCTGCCCATTGCTTACCTATTTATTGATTATTTTACTTACTAATTCGTCTGTAAATTGTTATCCACCATTTACATTTGGCTTATCTGTTTATTGTTTGTAGCTCGTCTCTCTTGGACAAATAAATAATTAGTATAAAGCCATTTATTATTCAATTAGTTGTACCAATTGTTCCCGCTTAAGAAATAAAAATATTTTATTTTATAAAAACTTTATTTCTCTGACGAAACTAAAATGCTGTCGCAACGTCGTTGTACACCCCGTATATTTAACTTTGATTTTAGTAGCGAAATTTTTTTTAATTCGGTAGAAATCCTGGTACGAAATTCCGTTATTTTTTCTTCAACTTCATAAAGCGTTAAACTCCGCAGCGCGTTGTTTATTCGCCTTTAAGCGTTGGAGCGATAAGTTATCATTTTTATTACCGTCTCTGTTTACTGGTGCAGGCAGTCAGTGGAAATTTGTTTCTGGGTGATTTCACGGTACAATTTTGTACCGAAAGCGCAATCAGTCCAGTCGCCAAGCGAATTCGTTTGACATTTAGCGTTTGTGCTATTAATATTTTAATATGCGGTAGTGCGCAAAAAAATCTTTGGAAATCCCAATGGAACCAGGTAAGATTAGCTTAATTCTTGCAGAGATGTCGACAGACAGTGTTGGCAATTCTTTTCTTTCTTCTGGTGTGGCCGTCATGTCATCGGAAAGTGTGAAGAAATCGGTTTTGTGTTTTGGATCTCCATTGCGGAATAAATTGCACTTTGACAGTTAAGTTTTTGTTTTAAGAAATAAGCAACTGTTTGTTTTGAGTAAAAAGAAGTTTATTATTTTGTTATTAATAAATTACTTGTGCCAACTTTTCGACATTCTCCTTTCGGGCAAGGATACAAAGGTGTTAAAAACCTTGGGAAAAGACAGCACACAGTTAAATTGATTAAATCTTTGAACTTTAAAGTGAAATTAGAGATGTTAGACTTGCTTTTCCTTTAACAAAGTGTTCTACAAACTGCATCTATCAGTTTTCTGAGTACAAGAAAATGACGGCCTTACTTTGCCAAAACATCTGACCCTATGCAACACTTCTGATTTTTTGAGCAATGTTTCGTATATAAGTATGTACAAGCCCCTGTATATTAGTTGAATCATGATTCTTGTATTGAATACATTGATGTTTCTGTTGTTCTAGGAAATGTTTAGGCAAACATGTTATTTACCTTAAATTATTATTATTATATCATGTTATTTAAACTGCTGAAAATTTAATTTCGAGTGATTAATCGGAAACAATATAGACAGTAATTTTCAACGGAATGTCTAAAATTTTAGAGGAAACCTACGATGTAAATTAAATGTTTTTATCGAAGTTAGTTAATTTGTCTGTCATTCTAAGGATTTAGAACAAGGTTATCAGCAATAAAAAGTGTTAACAATCGTCAATTTGAAATGCTACGTTTTTAGGAAAAAATAGTATTTGTTTTTTGATTATTTAGTCTGAAATTTTATTCCAAGATTTTAAGCACAATAAAGTTTTTCCTTGATTATACATTTTTAAATACGAGACATATCTACAAAGTAAGAGTAGGTACTCAATTTTTTTAAAAATCTATATTTATGAAAAATTTAGATTTTCAGATATGTAGTCGCCTTCAACCTGAATGCAATTTGTGAGCAGAGGGATCAATTTTATATTGAATTTTTGTAAACAAAGAGTATCAATGGTTTTATATGTCAATTGTTATTTTTCAATTTTTTTCACGCTTGATAAAAATTATTTTAATTAATATTTGCTGTTTAAAAAGAATGAAATTATATTTCTTTTAAAATAATTATTTTACTGTACATACACATTTTATAATGAACGATTTTTTATTTGACTGATTTCTTATGTTTGTCATATTATATCCGCCATTTTGTATTTCATAACCTTTAAATTCTTAATCTACGACTCGGAAAATCCCTATTTACAAAATTTCTCAACTCCTAATATGGCTATATTAAATCCTTCACATTGAGTTTTATAATTTTTACCCGAAATTCGTAATCAGCGACCACAAACACCCCCGAGTAACAAATTTCAGATCGATTACTAAAGATTTTTATTTTTGGCCAGCTTTTTGGGATTCTGCCCCACTATGCGTCTGTCGAAAACCTTTATCCACCCATAAACACCTTCAGAGAAGAGAACATATGAAAATCGCAAGGTGACAGGTGCTGTGAGTGGGGTGGTTGATGATGTTCCAACCGGATAAATCTGCATTGTCATGCAACAAGCACACTCCCTTTTGTTCTGTATCTCCGTAGCGTTTTCAGTGTTTCATAGTACCGCGCACCATTAATTGTTTTCCCCTGTGGCATAAAGTCAATGGGGAAAATCCCTTTCATTGATGGTAAAGACGGATGTCGCCACTGCATTGATTGTCTTTTCGATTCGGAATTGTTCACATGACGGAAATCAAAATAACGGCATTTTAACACGTCACAACAACAACAGTTTTCAACTGACTGAAACAAATGAGGGCGCATTCTGCTCACAACACCTTGGTCTTGAATGCAGTGGTGACAACTTTGTCGACATCAAAAACCACAGAACGTCAGTCTCGGTACTCTTACTTTGTGGATATGCCTCGTACTTTGAAGTTGTTTTTTAGGGTAGAAGAGCATATATTTTATAAAAAGTTTTAGACTATATTCGAATTAGATTAATATTTTTTAAGTTGCGTAAAAGCAATTAATGCCTTCCCTTTTTAATATGAAATGGACTTAGTTGCTGAAATAACAAATGAAGCCTGAATTTATAATACGCCTACTTTTAAATATATTTAAATTTCTTTATTGCAATCTTTTTTCTTTTTCAGATTCTGTTTCATATGCTGGCACGCAAGGTGAGTGAAAAACATTCACTATTATATGTTTTTCAAAAATTACTTTTAACTTTTTGTTGTCTAGTGAGTTTAGTTGTTATTTAATAATCAAAGATTAACAATTCTGCTTTTTTTCATTACATTTATATATTGTATACATAAAAAACAATATTTCCATATGTTAAAACGACAATTCTGGATCTAAAATATTCAAATTTAAAAACTTCAAATAATTATTCAAACCTGGCTCAAATCTGAATGAATTTCGCTTTGAAACAACCAAAATGTTCATATTATTTTCAACAGCATTCAGATATCTTTAGGACATTCGTTAATATTGCTAATGGCTGCATATAACGTAATATACTTAATAAAAATGCATTTTTTTATATTTGCAGAATCTGCAGCTGACATCCCCGGTATCGGCCAATATGAAGACTTTCACACAATCGACTGGCAAAGAGACATCGCCAGAGACCGCATGCGACACAGGTATTAAAAGAACTTGATTTTCTCTCACTCTAGCGTAATTTTCTTTCATTTGCACAGCGTTGACGACCTCGCAGAATTATCCTTACGATCGGTAATTATCAAGCTTTGGTCGTTTCAGGTATATCGTGAAGAAAAAACAAGACTCGTTCTGGAACCTGATCGAAGGCGCGCACGACGCCTGGTCGGGATGGCTGTGCGTGCTCCTCGTAGGCCTGTTCACGGGGGCCGTCGCCGGTGTCATAGACATAGGCGCCAGCTGGATGACCGACTTGAAGTTCGGCATATGCCCGCAGGCGTTCTGGTTGAACCGGGAGCAGTGCTGTTGGTCCTCGAATGAGACCAGCTTTGAAGCTGGCAACTGCTCGCAGGTAATAAACTAGTCACAAAAAATAGAGGATAAAAAACATCCTAAATTTTTAGGTAAAGGCTGAAACTTGGCGTAAAGTGGTCGTAGAGCAATGTAAAAAATTGAAGCTAGAGGTTCTCTAGTTTCAGGATATGGAAATCAAAATTTTTATTGTTAACCACCTTTAAGGAATCATAAAAAAATAAATTTCAAAATTTTTGCTCCCCTTTCCGAAGGTTCACGGGTTTCAATAAATTCTTTGACAATTCCACCTATTGGCTCTTTTAGTGTCAATCATCCTCTTTAATTTGATGATTTGTCGCCGAGTTATCGTTCAAAGCAAACATTACTTTTTTGGCATTGATAATTACTCGGGAACTAATGATCATATAAAAAATTTGAGCAGGGTTTTGAAAACTCCAAAAGATCTTCTATAAGACGTTCTTATAGTTTTTTGATAAAACATTTTTTCGATGCAAGAAATTTGATTAAAAAAAGTTTAAAAAATTGTATATTTGAGTATTTTCGCTAAACTTGAGATAACTTTACAAATAATGAATATACTAAGAATATTTTCGGTTCTTTTAAACCTCAAACTGTCCCAAAGAAACCTTCAAGAGTTGAAACAGCTGCGATTTTTCTTTCATTGTGATCCAAATGATTGAAATTGTCCTTTTTTTAGGTTAGAATAAATATTGTTTAAGCATTGTTATTAATTTTCCTCAATTTTTGTTGAAATTACAATCCTTTAATATGCCACGATAATCACTAATCCCTACCTACAATGTTTATCTTGATCTTTTTTTTTCAGTGGCTGACCTGGGCGGAAGTCCTGGGCCAGGCAAAGACGGGGGCAGGTTCCTACATCATATCCTATCTATTCTACATAGTCTGGGCACTTCTATTCGCGGCTCTATCAGCGTCCCTTGTGCGAATGTTCGCCCCATACGCTTGTGGGTCTGGTATTCCAGAAGTAAGTGAATTAAAATTACATAATTTAACTGCAGCACGCGAAAATCACGTTTCCAACGCGAGTTTAATCGAAACCTATTCAATCTACTAAATAATGTTAAGTGTGGGCAAGGCTGTGACCAAGGTTCTTCCGGGTGAAGTGTGCATTTACCGTTTTAATGTTTAGTTTGTGTAAAATATCTGTTTTAACAGACTTCACTCGTTATCAACGCCAGAGAAAGGATATGCTCAAAAACTGTACAAACAGTATCTTCAAACGTGTCAGGCGTATAACAACTTTTTTTAATTGTGTTAGTTTTCAGAGACCAATTGTTTTTTATTCAGTATTCCAGTACTCAAAAAATATTAAGATTTTTCTTATTAATCCTCATCCGATCGGACACTGTTAAAGAACTGCATATTTTCGCGGCATCGCTCATCAAGTAATTTTGACACTGGCTCATAGTGTACGATTCAGGATGTAGATGACTCAAGCCTTATACTCTACTCTCTCTCTTCCAGATCAAAACCATCCTCAGCGGTTTCATCATCAGGGGTTACTTGGGCAAATGGACCCTGATAATAAAGTGCGTGGGTCTGATACTGTCCGTATCCGCTGGCCTAAGTTTAGGGAAGGAAGGCCCCATGGTACACATCGCGTGCGCGATAGGTATGTTTTAAGCATTTTAACGCCAATATAACCCCGTTGAATGGTAGCGGAGGTGATAACAGACGTAACGTGATACTCTATCGGCTTAAATTGTCACGATATATCTAATTAATTGCGGAGAATTTTGTAATGGCCTTTTATGGTGTTATCGAACTGTTTTTTATGATGCAAAGAAAAAAAAACGTTTTTCCTTTATAAACTTTCAAATGCATATGATTTTGTTCCCGATTGCGTTTATATTGCGGTTTTTTATATCACTATGAAGTAAATGATGTGAATTGATAAATGCAAGGGACCCTAAATCTAGGAATGGTACAGTAAAAATAACTTGAATCGATATCAGCAATAGAAAGTAATCGTTATATAGCGCAAAGGCAAAGTGTACTTGTTTGTTGTTTTACCGATATTATCGTAATAATACTCGGAATATTTGTAATAGTAAATAAACGATTTTGTAAAAAATTAGTCATACCAGAATGAAATTCCAAATATTTATCTTATCTGTAGCTATCTACAGATAACAATTAATATGCGTTTTATAGAATTTTAATCGAAGTTAAATATATACATACGATTTAGAAAAGAAAAATATGTATTTCTCTTTCAGAATATAGACTTAAGTATTTCCAAAAAATAATTACAAATCTGAAAAAAAAAATAAATTTTAAACCAAACACTACTCATTATTTTTCCGATTCTGATTAATTCTATGTTGACGGGTTCCAATTAATTAATTCTCGGATTTATTTGTTAGGAACCATTCGATGTACCTAGATTTAAAAATTGCATTTTATAAATATCACAATTTCTAACACCTAAACTTAATATCGATTACGATGAGTATCCACGTGTATTTTTTAAATTGCACATCAAATTTTATTTCGACCAGAGTACTACAGCAATAACCATTGTAGGTAATATTTTTTCATATCTATTTCCCAAGTACGGGAGAAATGAAGCGAAGAAAAGGGAAATTCTCTCGGCGTCAGCGGCTGCCGGAGTCTCGGTTGCTTTCGGAGCCCCAATTGGAGGAGTCCTCTTCAGCTTAGAGGAGGTAAGGTGCATGGAATATTTGTCGTTTTACTTATTTGTTACGTATCCGTCGCTAATTTGTTGAAAATTCACAAGTTTTTATAGTAAAGTAAAAACGTATAGTGGCTAGCTATGGACAATACTTTCAGTAACATGTTTTTTTACCACGTTCTTTAAACAAAGCATTAATTTACATGAAAACACAGCCCTATATATATTTTAAACAAAAACTTTTCTCGTAAAATTTACCTATAGATTACTTTTAATGGAAGAAAATATTTTTTTTATAAATTAATTTCATACATATATGTTCGTAGCATCACTAAACACTAATTAGACCGCACGAAGGCGGTTTCCACCCCATTACGCCGCACCCTTGTATAAAAATAAAACAAAAGCCGTCACACCTCTAATTATCTTTTATCCGTCGTTAAGGTCAGCTATTATTTCCCCCTGAAAACGCTATGGAGGTCGTTCTTCTGCGCCCTCGTGGCCGCCTTCATCCTGAGGAGCATCAACCCGTTCGGGAACGAACACTCCGTCCTCTTCTACGTCGAATACAACAAGCCGTGGATCTTCTTCGAGCTGATCCCCTTCATCGGACTGGGGATTATAGGGGTAAGTCGCATGCTCGTTTAGCTGCCGCTTTGTCAGATCGAGCAGGTGGGATTAGAACAACAAAAACTCTCTTAAGTGGATTAATATGGATGGCGATTGAATTTGATGAAAAACATACGATTTTTTTAGTTTCTGTTATCGATTTAGACGATTCCACTCCTTTCAGGGCGTCATCGCGACGATATTCATCAAGGCCAACTTGTGCTGGTGCCGATACAGGAAGTTTTCGAAACTGGGCCAATATCCGGTGACGGAGGTCCTCGTCGTTACCGTAATAACGGCGATTATCGCATACCCCAACCCCTACACGAGGATGAACACCAGCCAGCTGATCTATCTGCTGTTCAGCCAGTGTGGAATATCCAATTCAGACGATCTATGGTAAGCGTCTGCTTCTTAATTACGTTAATGTCCTACCAGTCTGTTATTTTGCAATAACCTCCCTATTTTGAGATGAATTAAATTCTAGTTAAACGTAATAAAAATCAAATTACATAACAAACTAGTAGACATTAAATATTAAGGGCGCCGAGGGTGTTATAGGATAATAATTTCCTCAGAAAGTACACTGTCAGCCACAACGCATTATTATTCCTATAACATAACCTCACAATTTATATTATTTTTCTTCAGGAGTACTTTAAGTACTTCATTCCAAATGTTTCTTTTATCGTCAAAGTAACGTCTTTTAAAGATCGGAATCGGTGCCTAACGGCAAAAAAAACGACTCACCGTGGCCCGATCGGCCGGGAAAACGCGTCAAATAACAAAATTTATTTTATTTTTGTCTCCATCTCCGTCTAAATATCATTTCGGGTATCTCTCTCGCACCGATAAAAGTCAATTTTCGGCGAGGTCTCTTTTTAAAGTGGAAATTTCACATAGAAGGCGCAAATAGATCGCGTTCAGAATACGACACTGGGATAAAGGAAGGACCGAGGGGCCCTTCGGGCCTCTAAGCAGGCCGCTTCGCTGCTCGCGAGGTAAGCCTTTGATATGGCAAGTCGCCTCTTTTTTGCGGCCGAGTGTAGGAGCGAGAATAACCTACAGCTTTTAATATATAAGGATCCTCATTACCTTTCAAGACGAAAAACTTTACAGATTTTATCAATATCGGTGTTTTTTTTTTCTACCTAGCGACTACAACAGGAACTTCACCGACGTCAACTCGGCGATAGAGATCGCGGCCGCCGGCCAGGGCGTCCACCGAGCCGTCTGGCTGCTGATCCTCGCCCTCATCCTGAAGCTCTTCATGACCATCTTCACCTTCGGCATGAAGGTGCCGTGCGGCCTGTTCATCCCGTCCCTCTGTCTGGGCGCCATCGTCGGCCGCGTCGTCGGCATCGGCATGGAACAGCTCGCCTACAACTACCCCAAGTTCTGGCTGTTCAGCGGGGAGTGCTCCACCGGCGACGACTGCATCACGCCGGGGCTGTACGCCATGGTGGGGGCGGCGGCGGTGCTCGGCGGCGTCACCCGCATGACGGTATCGCTGGTGGTGATCATGTTCGAGCTGACGGGCGGCGTGAGGTATATCGTGCCGCTGATGGCCGCCGCCATGGCGAGCAAGTGGGTGGGCGACGCTCTGGGCAGGCAGGGCATCTACGACGCCCACATAGCCCTCAACGGGTACCCCTTCCTCGACTCCAAGGACGAGTTCCAGCACACCTCTCTGGCGGCGGACGTGATGCAGCCGAAGTGAGTGTACATATTTTTATTTCTGTTTATAAATTGATATGGTGTTGTCCTTGTTCACGCTAAAGCTAAAGCCCAGTTTGACAGCAATTAATTAACTGAAAACGATATTTAAAAATTAAAGTAAGGGCTTCTGTCAGTTAATTGTCGATTATTTTCATAGAAGAGGGTCAAATTAACTTGCCATTACAGTATTTAAGATATCTAAGGAGTTCTAAGGATATAACGCACCGGGGGGCGAGTATACCGAATGCGTCATTATCCTTTAACACCCGTGATGCCTTAACGTTTAATATCCAACTAATTATTTAATTCGGAATGTTTTATACATCAAAAACAGCCATTTGACATTTAGGTCGGTTTATTTCATCCGCTAATAAATTTATTTGCCGGTTAAATCTATGTCCGTTGATAAAAAAACATTTACATGTTACATTTACTTGACATTGAAAAAAATTCGTACACACAACCGAGTTGGGGAGCTGCCCAGTAACGGCGTAGACAAGAGAGACCGAATGTAACTCAACAATAGTATGGGATTTTAGTTGTACATCTTAGTAACAGATGTCACAATATTTCCCACATCATTTCAATAGCTAACTGTAATGCTAACTAACTCACTTCGAATTGTAAAAATGAAGTTCTCTTAAAAAGTGTAATATATCACTTCACCAGTTTTAGCCGAAAAACAAAACTGAAACTGAAGGGTGTATGCTTTACTTCGCTGTATTTTCAGGCGCAACGAAACGTTGAGTGTAATCACGCAGGACTCTATGACTGTAGATGACATAGAAGCGCTATTAAAAGAAACCGAGCACAACGGATATCCGGTGGTGGTGTCCAAGAAATCGCAATACCTGGTCGGTTTTGTACTGCGAAGGGATTTGAATCTGGCTATCGGTAAGTATTTTAAATTTTACGTCATCGACAAATTTCTACGACTTTTTTAGACTCAGTATTGTTTGGAGCCCGTAAATGTTGTCTCGTGAAAAAATTTTCAAATTTTTTCCACGCAATGTATATATGTATATAAATTAAATTCTCGTTTCCAGCTAATGCTAAGCGAATGGTGGACGGTATCTGCGGCCAGTCGCTAGTGCTTTTTACTACGGGCAACACGCCTCAGACGCTGGGACCGCCACCGTTGAAACTGAAGAAGATCTTGGATATGGCCCCCATCACAATAACGGATCAGACCCCTATGGAGACAGTCGTAGATATGTTCAGAAAATTGGGACTGAGACAGACACTAGTCACGCATAACGGGT
Source organism: Anoplophora glabripennis (assembly GCF_000390285.2). NCBI lineage: Eukaryota > Metazoa > Arthropoda > Insecta > Coleoptera > Cerambycidae > Anoplophora > Anoplophora glabripennis. Next base: position 240,123 of record NW_019416568.1, read on the forward strand.
AAGTCAAAATCCATTAAAATTAATTCTGGTAATAAGTTTGCAATAGCAATGGAGTAGGGCGACGTTAATTTATAGAGGACATTTCATACATCAACACTTTATCAGTAACATTCCTCGTCCATGCAAAACAATCTAGTTTGTGCATTTGCGCGTAACTCTCGATAAATGTTATGTCATTAAACGATATTGGCACTTATAATTATTATTTTTAGGAGATTATTGGGTGTGATAACGAAAAAGGATGTGTTGAGGCACATCAAACAAATGGATAACGAGGATCCAAACTCTGTTTTATTCAACTAATTGTATTATTTTATCTAGGTAATTTAAGTTATAACACTGTATAAATTCAGTTAATTGTATATTACTTTGTTACTATCTAAGTAAGTAAATATTTGTCCAGCTCCTATTTATTTCATTTTATTTAATCGTTGACGTTAATTTAACGTGTAAATGTCTTCCCCCCGCCCTTAAAAATGTAATTTAGTTGGCTTGATTGACTAGGTGGACACACTGATGATGAATTTGTATATTTATGTATGTCAGATCCCTATTATGCTCAGATGATATATTGTATGTAATTAAATAAAGGATTTTTATAAATACATACCAGTCCATTCAGTTTATTTCGGCCCAGGGGTTCCATAATTTCGCTTAGAGTATACAAGGTGTTAGAAGTTTGACCGCTTTGATTTTAGCAGACGATAGAATACATTAAAATAAACAAAAAAAAACTTATATGACATGGGTCCTAAAGTCAACCATTTCCGAGAAAAAAATTATCAAAATCTCCAATGTACAAAAGTTCGATTAATTAAGGCATATTGACATAACTGCATGCATAGAATATCATAAAATAAAATGTTTATCTCTTTTTTTGAACTTCTTTATGCTTAATTCTAAAAAATAATTAGCGTTGTAATAAATTTAAAATTCGATAAAATTCCAACAATACGCAATTCAGTTGGCGTTTTCTAGCGAGTGCGTGCATCGAAAATGGTAGTGGACATTTTGAGCATAGTTGTAATTTGTTTTGTACTTGTGCGATTAAAAATTACTGAATTTTGCTTTTTGGTAAGTACCTAAATTATTTTTAATACGTATGATTATTTGGACGACGTGAATCTTCGGATACTTTAATTACATATTTTTCAAATTCATCATTTGATTAAAAGTTCCTGTTTTAAGAGATTCATAATTATTAAAAGCTAAAATTTAAGCACAACACTATCTTCGTACTACAAAGTCGATACATATTATTTTATTTATTTAAAAACTGGAAAACAATTGTCTTGAAAGTTTTCTAAATGTTTCACAATAATAGTTGTTTACATTTTTTCCGTAGGACAAGTCTGCCACGTGCACATGTAGCATCAGCTGTGTAGCGTTAGGTTAAGCGCTGTTGTCACGTTGTGATGATATCCCCCAATATTAATACTCGCTGTATTTTAATCTTACTTAACTTAATCTTACGCCCTTGTATATATAACTTTGTTCATTTATAAGTACTTTATCTCATGCTGAAATAATGGCAGTCAAATTTCTTACACCCTGTATTTTAGCTTCACTCAGATCAATTGTTTATGTTCTGGTTTAACAGAAAGTATCTCCAACTCGGAGAAACAGAAATAATCAAAATATCTAAGATCTAGTTTCTTTAGGGATATACTTAAATAGTTTTTGAAATTGAGGGTAAGTTTTAAAATTGGTTTAATTTGAGGATATGTGGATGTGGTGTTTAGTGAATAAAAATTTAAAACTACAGTTTCCCAAAAATAGTTACAATAAAAATGTTGAATCTTATCGTTTTTTGAAGAAAATTAAGATTCAATCATGCAACGGGAAAATAATCGTTGTTAGTATGGTCCTGAGTACGGATCCCTTTGAACGTGACGCAGATTAGTGTTGACTGAATAAGAGGAGTATCCATTTTCGTACATTTTTAAAGCAAAAAGAACGTTTTTTATCAGAAAATCAAGTATTTAACGATGTTATTCTTTTCCTCGTTATTAGAATACATAAAAAAAATAATTTCAAATGCTCCATACGACCGCACAAAAAAGTATTAAAAGTGGATAGTACGTGATAAAATCAACAAAGTTGAGAAATCGTGTTTTTGTCAAACCACGCGCCTGTACCGTTATTTTACTCGCAGGTGCAAGAAGCCGATGCTCCTTGTGCGACCGAATTCTCGGTGTGCGATGAATTAGAATAAAGCTGTCGTTTGTTTTCTGGTCAGTATCTTACTCTCATACTTGAGCTTTATAAGAATATGGTTGCACTTCTTATTCACTATAAACGTCACATAATCATTATTATCGTTCATTAACCTGTATAAAGTAACAATTCTAATTGTTCCGAGAAATTGATAGTAAACGACAATTGTGTCGCTAGACCCAACGAGAACTTGCGATATTTTAAAGTGGCCTAGATTTCATGCAAACAAGACGAGATAAACGATTTGTAAATAAAAATTTAAATATTGCAAACAGGCAGTTAACTCTATGAATTAGCAATGAGATTTGGACTTTCAAAGTTGTTTACAGATTTCATACCGATAATTTACTGAGGATTGAATGCTTTAATGAAAGTAGATATTGATATAAAAGTTGTCCTTGCGCCCGCGTTTTTTTTTTGGATGTGTAGTCGTTCCAGAAAATTCTGCAAATGGAAAAATTAAGAAGCAAAACTCTAAACATCAACATGTTTTAGTCAATATTATTGACTAAAATGGTGGGAATTCTTTCCCAAAATAAAACTTATTGTTAAGTCAACTATGTATTTATAAAAAAAAATGGCAAATCGCCAACTTGTCACATTGTGAAATATACATATCTACAGGCTATTGAGATATATCTTATTTTTTATTTTCAGATTATTTCAGTCTATTTGTAATATAAAGTGTAACTAAATTGCAAATTAGTTGTTGAATTTAAATGACAGTATTATGGTTTGCTAGTTGTTTTAGTTTTAGAGTAAATATTTTTCAATTATTGTTGGTTCTACAGGAGTATTTTAATTTTTTCTTCCTATGTATTTTATAGTACTTGCAGGTAGATAAATAGTACTGTAGTTTTCAAAATACAGAAAAAAAATAGAAAAATGAAATTTAAGTTATTGTTAAAACTATTATCGGATTATTACAATAGCCTGACATGCCTGCAAAGTAAGTACCATGAGTAAGCAATTTAAAAATAATTTAACTGCGTCCAATTGCATTGAAACAAACTTGCCGACGATTAACTATGGTATATTTGCTTTATATTAGTGTTAAAAATGCCATATTATTATTTTTCCTATCTATACTTTCGTCTACAGTTAGTTACAATTTTAAATGGGTTCTTAGGTACATATTTCTGCTAAAATAAGCGAAATTGTTTATTATCGATCACACACATCGGAATTATTACTCACACTGAATACGAAAATTAGGTCACATAATAAAAATAGGTACCCAATACGGTCGCTGTAACAGTTGATTTCTTTTATACATTTGACTTTCTTAATATGTATTTTGCACCGAAGAAACACTTTATAAGGGGTCGCAAAAAAAGCGCCAACTGTAATTCTGAATAGAGGTGCCGGACACTACTGACGTACCCTGTACCCAACACATCGTAAATCATATCATAAAAACGGTTAAAAATTGTATTAATTTGATTAGCTCAGCTCGGGTACAATAACCAACGAAACGAACCCCTCACATCTCCGTTAAATATACGCACCAAAGTGTCGAGCTTCAGCTATAACTTAATAGAAGAACAAATACAATATCTAACTGTGACAACGAAAGGTTATCAAATCAACAATGACTGGTTATAACTTATTTAATTTATTAGATCGCTGGTCATTAAGGCTTTATCAACTTATACAGGGTGTACCGTTTATACTTAAAAAAAAGGGGACTGAGCTTCTCTTGGAAAAATAGTGGGGGTAGTTTATAAACGTTAAAGTGGTTGAATTATTTAAAGAATCGCTTCCGGCACTTGATGTACATGCAGTGGGGAAAATTTTTTTGCTAACAACTGATTTATGAGTTATGAAACTGCTCAATACAGCCTTCAGCTACCGTTGAAAATTTCCATCCGTTATATATTTTTAAAATAGTGATATCAGCTACTGAATTTATTAATAGCTGAAGTTCTACGGAAACAATGTCCGGTATATTCGTGAGCATCCTTCAATTTGAGAAACGCAGCAACTTGTTTTGGCATTTTCCCAAATGTATGAATTCCTATTAATTGGTTATATGATTTACCATTTGAATATTTACAAAATATATATATTACTATCTATTTGTGTAGGTCTTGTTGCGATATATGTCTAAAAATTCGCTTGCTATAAAGGATATTTTTTTCTTTGTGTTTGTAGTTGGTAGAGTGATCTTATTCGATTGTCGTTTCAAGAATGCTTTTAATTTTAGATAATTTTAGATCATAATGAAGAAGATTTCATACTTTTGCTTCATTTAGAAAAATATACCAATAGTACATTTTCTGAAAAAGACAATATTATTCTCAGCCCGATAATCAATAAATGTTTTATATGTTTGCTGATATATCTTCTTCGATTTCTCAGGTAATAAATTCCACTCTAATTGCTTTGCCGATTCAATAATTTCTGGCGGAGTTAATGTGAATTCTTCTATCTCAAATAATAGACAGTTATTTTTATGGATTTAAATAGGAACAATATGGCGATTAGCAACCACAGAAACCCGATGAAATTATTATTATTCATGAAAGAAGTATTTAACTTGTCAGTAAAGTAGATTTAATACCTTGCTTGCTTTAATAGACTCGGCTGCGCCTCGTCCGCGGTATTAAATCTTGTACTTTACTGTTAAATTTACTTCGGTTTTAACTATAAACGGGCCACTCTGTATAATTAACACTACCAAATGAGTATAGAGTACAACGGATGAGGTAATTCTCCAGACACTATATGATTCATCAAAATTAATTCAAAAGATATCGCAGGACAATACATGTTATTGAATAATGCCTCCACCTTTGACCCGCTCGGAAACAATTGAACAAGACCTGTGTGCGGCCCAATGTTGGCACATAACCAGGGAACCAGCTTCTATATTTACACAAACATTTGACCTATCCACCTCACCAGCGGGGGATAAGCATAACCCAGATTACAGACTTATTAACTCGCGCGATAAAGCCTTATCAGTCTACAAGTGCTAACTTTGAAAAATTACGACCGCGGTCATTGGCAACTGGTCTTATTTGTGAGCCAACTTACTTCTGGTTCGGCGCTCTGGCGAGCTGCGTAGATACCTAGTTTTTCCTCCAGTTGATCCGGCGACTAGGTAACCACAACAATTCAGTGATTCAGTGCAAGGCCTCCGATCGTCCTTTGTCGTTGAATCTACTATGTTGGTGAGTGTGCTTTTACAAATAAGGAGTCATTTTAATTGTACCCTCGACAATTATCGTTGCTAATGATTGGTTTAATTACGCGTACCTTCGACATCCCATAAGGTGAATCATTCCACTGTAATCAAACAGCTTTTGCGGTATGAAAATTAGTATTGATTTTTTTTTTCAATTTTCTATCTATTTGAATCCCACCGAATTATATTTTGAGTTAAAAAAGGAAAGGATATGTAAATTGTTTGTCTTGATAAGAGATTGAATGATATTTTCGGCACGAAATAAGAGATTCCGATGTTACTTCTTTCCAATGTTGCTGTTAGCAGAAAATAAAGAATAAAGAAGAAACGGAATTTGTAATCAAAATAAAAAAACGAGGTCGTATAAATTTAGCGTTTATTTCGTGGAATATTTCAAGAATCCGAAGGAAAATGATACTGCGAATCTTGCCAACAAATTCTTATGAGGAGACAGATTAATTAAAATATCACGACTGGAAAGTAACCACATTGCAAGTAGCCAAAAAGGCAGAATAATATTAGGAATATGCAATTCAGTAAACCAAAGTTATTAGGGTCCCTATTGTTTATAAAATAATACTGATATTATTTTTGTTAATGTTCCATATTTATTTCCTGTGTGTGCTATCCTGAAGTGCTAGAATCAACATTTTGTCAGTTTTGGTCAATATTAGGAAACGCTACATTTTGCATAGAGTTGCAACAGCTTATTCTGGGCAAAATGTAGTCAATAAAACAGCTGACTCATAATATTCTGGACTTCGATATGTTTACGGTGTATTTGTAAGATCCGTAGTAAACACAGCTGATACGTGTTTATTTAAAGCGACCCTTACACTACTTTCCAGAAATTGTCACAATCGATCATTCGAAGTTTATGGCGATTTTAATTTTATTTGACCCGTATATTTCAATTTATTAATAGCAATGCTACAAAATATCATCTTAAAAACGTTCTTATTTGAGTGTAATTAGATGGGGCACAAATGCTACCAGATAACCTTAAGGTCAAAAAAATATGACAATTGGGCCAAAGCTGATTCAATTGCAAATTACAGGGTGTTTCAGCGTTACAAATGCGCAAATTACTAACTAAATAAAGGTAAAAATCCTTAATTCGTATAAAATTACATCAACCAGGGACAAAATACCTCACTAAAGAATTTCGACACCACTGCGAATCTTGGAACTTTATTGTTGTTATTAAATGGGGCTAATGTAAAAAAAATAGTAAAATAAATAGTGGTGTTTAAGACTTTGAACCGAAATAAGGAGAAAATTTCGGAAATCATAAGTGTTAAAAATGTTTTATTTACAAAAATCAGTTCATTTGTTGCCTATTTCAGAGGAGTTTTGAAGATGATTGATTCACTCGGAATATTTATAAAAATATTTCTGATCATATTTTTATCCCTTCTCCTGTTCTGAATAACGATACAATTAATTGGATCCACTTTATAGCTAATCGAGTATCATTCAAAATAATTACAATTTATCTCGACTAGCCTTGACATAAACCTTATGATTTAAATTAATGACATAATAGTGATAATAAACACTTTCGCGACCCCGTATAAAAATGTTCAAATAATAATCTTCAAAATTGGTTTCGGTTGAGTTTTTGCGATGCCATCGCCGTGGAGGTCGATGTCTAGGTCGATGAAGGGAGAACAAGACGTTATTCTCTCATTTAAAATATCCACCAGATCGATCGCGTTTTTTTTTTGTATTTACACAACCTTGTACTCTTATTGCAAGGAAAACCTACTCACGGAGTGAAGTTTAAATTAGATTACATCAAGAGAGCGCAACTCTGCTATTCCATTTAACTGCAATTAATTGAAAAAATAATAATAATAATGTAAGGTAATATTAGAGAAGAGACAAAATACAGGGTGAATTTTTTTTCGATGTTTAGTTTAGGAATCTGGGAAAGTAGCAGATACAAAAAAGTTTAAATGAGGAAAGATGTGCAGTTTTATGATCCTTATTAAATGTTACTTCTTATTTTTTGAAAAAACGTCATGGCTCGCTATTATATATATTTGGAAAAATCCGAAACTTTGTCATTTAAAATTTTTTTGTAAAATAAATAGCAACGCAGCTACACGCATCTGAAGAGATTCAGATTTTTCCAAATATCTAGTCAGCCATGACGTTTTTTCAAAAATAAAAGTAATGTTTAATAAGGATCACTAAACTGCACAACTTTCCTCATTTAAAGTTTTTTTGTATCTCTGCTACTTTCCCAGATCCCTGCACTAAACATCGAAAAAAACTCACCCTGTATATCAAATTACAAGAAAAAATTCATAAAAAATGGACATGTCAAGGTGAAAATAAACAATTGCCTGTGGTCTAAAGTGTCATGTCTTCTAGAAAATTAATCAAGAATTATTACGTGAAACTTATGCCTATACCGGGTAGGAAAGTACCGATGGTCTATCTGAAGTTACGTGAGAGCGATAAAGTAAGTCATAGAAATCCATGCGATAGAGAAGGATGGCTATAATGAAGGCGACATAGTCACCGCCCTTTTCGCCCTTCCACAAATAAGATCCACTTCTTATTTGTGGATGGGCGGTGACTATTAGACGCCTTCACTATACCCATCCTTGTCTATCACATGGATTTCTATGGCTTACTTTATCGCTCTCACGTAACTTCAGATAGACCATCGGTACTTTCCTACCCGGTATAGAGTAATGGCGCGCACACGAGATAATACGCTAGGAGAAGTAATTTCGAGTAATTTTTGTAGAATTACCTAATATCGATTTGTAAGTAATTTATTTATTCTTTAATGAAAATCCCAGCTAACGGAGAGCCCCTATCTGCTTTTTTAACACACTGATTTCTGGAACTGGATATTGCCTTTAAAAAAATATAAAAACGTGTGTTTTTACTGAGATAAAAATATCTCGAAACGATCTTTTTTCTTTGAAATTGTCAGTGTTGTCACACGCATATGTTTGAATTGATTCGTTTGGTATTAAACTGTTACTCAAACCCACTTGTGTTAACTTTTCGCGTTATTTGATAATAAACGTATGTTGATGTATCAAAAAAAAACATAAAGTGACATCACATTCGGAAGAGATCCACGCAACAAGGAAGGTACAACTGCTAATGTGTATAATCAATATTTCTAGTACAAGACAATTCCGAATAACAATCACTTCCGCGAGTAGGAAAAAGGAAAATAAACACTGCAATCGAAGCTTGCATAAATTGGATATACCTGCACCCTTATTACCGGCTTTACTTTAATTGAAATCAAAGTTCTACCCAAAAATAGTTTGCCACTTGCAAAAAATGTGCATGGATATGCAGTAGACGCAAAATAGTTTTTCATTGTAATCCTCTGCCTATCGTGACTGTAACTGTGTCTGTAGGACATTTACCATTGTTAATTTCCACTGAATAAGCCTCGATTGTAGGTGGCCGAACAATAAATTGTTGCACTTGGTAGGTACATTCTTTGCGAGAGGCCAACAGGTAATACTACTTCCTCGTAATAAAAAATTGCTTATATCCGACCAAGAAGTCGAATTATAAATAAACAAACAACTCGCCTAAGTATAAGCTGGCGTCTAGATAACTAAATATATTGTGAAATGCTTTTACACAGGGCAGTACTTTAAGATTTTAGTGAGGTAACACCAACAATCAAATTCCAAATAAAATAGTATTTAAATAATTTGACAATACACAGTGCTTGTTGTAAGTAATTTTAAGTGTGCATATTCTATTTACTTCTGAGTCGCAAATAATTACAATATCTCTTATTTTCTTTTAAAGTTGTTGTAAAACATCTTATTTCGTTGAAAGGAGGCAAATATAAAAATAGTTATACTATTTGATACTTTAGGTTAATTTTTGGAAATACTGGCATATCCAGAAAATAATCTCTTGTTTCTGTGAGGCGGCCAGTGATCTCTGTTTTAAGGAAGCGAAACACTTAAAAGTGGGTTAACTTTAGTTATTCTTGTCCAATACTGCTCTCGATCCATCTAGTAGTGACACTTACATATTTCAGATATTCTAATTTTATTCTGATGAAAAAATAGCGAGACGGAGCATTAAAACATGAATTAAATGTGGGTTAAGAGGCTGTAATTTCTGCGCTATTTTCGTCTTTATTGCCGTTGTACAGGATGTATCCTTTGTACTGATTTTAGAACAAAAAAAAATATATGACAGAATTTTCTTTCTCAAATATGCAGTTTCTGATATAGCGAAATAATTATGTCATATAAACGTTGATTCAGTCATAATTTTAAGGGAATATATATTAGAATACGAAAATGATTTGGATGAAAAAAAAATATTTTCAATTCATTATTTAATCCCCGGGCCATTCCTGGCCCCTGAGCCACAAAGGATTATTAAGAGTGAATTTTGACCTGCCATAACAGACGGTAATTAACCTAGTTTTTAATACGTAGTAAACGACAAGGAATCAACAGATGGTTTTAACTAGACACATGAATGAATAAGATATATTTTTACATTTTAAATATTAACAAGTATTATTTATCTGTTAATAAAAACAAACGTATAGGGATACTAATTGTTTTCGAATGTCAGTACGATTAAAACAACACTCATCCGTCCATAGTACTTTGTTAATAAAGTTGAGAACCGCTGCACATTGATTTTGAAACCAATTGCAAAATTCAAGACGACTTAGGAAATCAGCTGTTTCTCTTCAGTGCTCAAACGCTCTGTGGTCCGCCGGTCATTTTTAAAACGTCGATTCAATTTCTTTTCGATTCTCTGTCTTTATTAGGCCTTTCGAAAACTTGGTTAAAATTAATGACATTATGGCTGAATCACCCTGTAATTCTATACGTATTATTCGTATAATTTAAAGGAAGTTAAAAATTAGTTAAAAAATATATTTCTGCATCTATGACATTAATCATTTTTAATTATTATTGACAGTCTACGCATTCATCAATTGTTTGCTATTAATTCATGGCCGCCTTGATCAGATTGATAACAACAATTTCCATTTTCTCAATGTTTTACACTAGTTAAAAATTAAAAAAAAGTTCCGCCTAGATCTTACACGCGTTGGAAAATATAAAATCAAGATCTAATTATACTTGTGCACACATATTTGTTTTACATAATTTAAAGACATATTTAGTGGCCAGTTACAAACAGGAATCATCTCGCCTCATCATTAATGATGAGTATTACGCGGCGGAGAATTCAGTTCCATAGACGCATCATTTTAGAGGATTCCAAAAATTGTTAAATATACAACAGCAAATAGATATCTCGATTTCCGTAAAAACTAGATTATGTCCTTAAAAATATTTTTAATTTATACTAAATTAATTATTCATTAATATTATCCTCGCAGGTAAATATGGCTTACTACCATTCGCGTACGCTCGTAATATGAATACTCTGCGATGTGTGATGTTCTTTGTAGGTAGGGCTAAATATTTTCTATACAGGGTGTTAACGAACTTATGTCAAATATTCTTGCTACATGTCCGTGTACCTCAACGTTGCAAGGAGCCACCTTTTGAGAACTGCTGATTTTCATAGAAGACGTTCGATGTACGCACCATTTGCTTGCACACAAGCTTCAGCGCGATATATTCACTTCGTAACCACTTGATAAGCTCTGTGGGCATTTTCGTTTGCTTCGCTCTAAATTATGAGTAGATCATAATATTCGCGAATGCTAAATAAATGCGCCATTTTCAAAAGAAAACTTGCTATTAAATGTACTCTCGAAAAACAGCACAGCAATCACTACAATGTATTACAAATTGACTTTCGAATACAGTCCGGCTTCATAAAAAACCTACAAACTTTTCAAAAGTGTTACAGATTTTTTTGTAAGTACTCGCCACGATAAAATACATGTATTTCAGCAGTTCCAAAACAGTTTTAAGCACATTTTTAATAAGCTTTTCTCTATGACCTTAAACTTGTTTTTGCTCCTTTAAGTTTTTGACATAAATTCATTAACACCCTATATAATTCCAAATTAAATTTGCCGACACATACAAATGTTAACCGTGTATTTGTTTTTGCATTGGGAATGTTTATTATTAGTAAATCATTTTTATCTTCCACACCATCTACGGTAATTTTTATGGGAATAACTAAAAATAATAATAAGACGTATTATTATTTATTATCCCACTTGTACGTTTATGACACGTACTGACACGTCTCACCTGGATTTTAAAAAGTCAAAACGTAATCGACTATAATTTTCCATCATTATCCAACTTCTTCCACCTCTTCTAACCCGTCAATTCCTTGTAAAATAGTATGAAATAGTCACTGTTAGTGTTGCACCAAGTTCCCACGTTCATTTGGAATCTCCTTGAACGTATTTTTAACTTCCGCACCCAGTCCGGCCCTGGCCTAGGTGTACGCTTTTAAGGTCGGGGTAGCGATCGCCTCGCCGTAAAGTAAATTCTTCAGTGATCAAAACGAATTTAACCGGGCTCTCCGTCTAGTCGCACACCACGACCGATACGGCTTCAGACGATATATTCCGTCCCATCGGTCGGCCCACCTCAGTCTTACCCGACGTATTTCGGCGTAAAGAAAGCGGCGTACTCGGAAGTGTTTTTTTTTTTTAAGTGGAAATGGGTGATATCATATTCGACGACGGGTCCGGCATTGACCTGAAAAACTTTCGCGAGAAGCTGGCCCTAGCTGAGACCTTCTCCAGGGTTAGCCTGGTGGCGTCGCCCAACGCCAAGAGGAGGCTGGCCACGAGGAGTGTGGAGCTCAAGTTCGGATATTTGGACGAGGTGTCGGGGGATTTCATCCCACCCAGGCAGTTGCTGTTGTACCTAGTAAGGTAACTTTCTAAGATGATTCTTGAGCTTTGTACAATTCGCCTTGGGATTTGGATTTTAGATTTTTTTAACATCAGGACAATACCGAGTCGTTTCAAGATTATAGTCTTTATCAGTTATTGTGGTAGAGACGAAATATTTGTCTTTAACTTAGCAACAATGGGCTCATTTGAATTACTGAAACTGTTTACTTTGACGCCTTTGAAAAAAACATTAAAAATTAATTATCCCATAAGTCGAAAGGACCAATGAAGTACATTTACAAATAAATATTCAGTATAATTTCTTTCTAGGTACTTTTGTGGTAGTACCAAGTGAACATTAATTACAAAAGAGCACCCTGCTTTAGTCTATTGATTATATAAAAAAAACAGGGTTAAAACGAACTATAACGTTCAAGCAAATGAATCGTCCATTTGAAAATGCACCCCTTTCAGATTATAATAATAAGAATTATAATCATTATTATGTTAAAAACGACGAAAAAATCGAAAAAATATTTAAGTTTGACCGGTTATAACTCGGTCAATATTAGTCCAAAAACTTTTGAAACCACATCATTTTGAACGGAATATCATCTAGTTTTTTGCACAGCAATTTTCTTTGACTAGGTACTACTAAAAAAAAAAAATTAGTCAAATAAGTAGAAAAATAAAAAAATCTTATTTTTTGCTTTTTAAAAATTGCTTGTTAATCACTGAGGCAAATAAACTAAGTTTTTTAGTTAGTTATTTATAATTGTTTATCATTATAAAAAATTGCAATATTTATACAATGTGTCCCCGAATGGACCTAACTATACTTGTAATTTTCCTTATTTCACATTTTAAGGGAAAAAGTCAGTCTTCATAAAAAGTTTTGCTTATTGTGAAGTCATTAGCCATACTCAGACTTTCAAAATAACATACAGGGTGGTTAGCAATAAGGAAACGTGAATTTGTGCCAAGAATAAAATATTAGTTTTTTGAGAGGAATTTAAAAATGTTACTGAAAGCAGTTGTTTGTAATGTTAGTAGTCCAATAAGAAATCTGAACGTCGTGTCTCTAAGTTGATATTTTTGCGAAAATTATGAATATAATTTTATAAATTCAACGAAAGCGCATAAGTTATTGAATAATCCATAACAACATACACTGACATTTATTTATAAAAAAGTCAAGCCCTCGTCAGAGAGCTTTTTAATAATGTTGACTCTAGAACAACGAATCTATTTAGTTAAATGTTACCACATTCAACATTTTTTTTAATTATGACAAAGTTTTAAGTTATAATAGCATTTTACATCTTATATGATCAAGTCTGTTCAACACGATCTTACAATTAGCTCTTGGCTAGACACTGGGTGTAATCCACTGCTGGTCAGGGTATTAGTCCACAGAGTAGTTGTCCAATTAAAACTTTGTGATAAACGGGTATACTCGATTTAAGCAGTCCACGAATTTTAACATACATGTGATAACCTCACACACCATTAAATCGATGAAACAAAATAATTTTTATCTCTTCAGAAAGCTTGACAAACTATTTCGATTAATACGTCCCACATTACCTGATAGCCTCAAGAATTTCAAGTCAACTTCACCTTTTTTTATCGCTTTGACAAGTTCATACTAGATCGGCGACACCGGTACGTCATTTATTTCGCAATTAGACAATCGTTCTATTATTAGCATTCAACGTGGGCACTTGCTAAGGCCTAACCTAATGGGAAATATTTATTTACTATCGCGAAATTACCCTGATTAACTCCATTATTAGGTAACAATAGATCGTTTCCTTAAGTTAATCGAAAAAAATGTTATATAATACCATTTCCTTGAGCCCACTAATATTTACTTTTAATGAGGTGTATCGGTAGTTTTAATAAAAGCTAATTAATTGTGAAAGTAACTATAATATACGTTCCGGGATATCTAATAAATGATCTACGATTAATGGACCGATTTTAGGCGTTAAACGACAAATCAGTTCCTTAACATGGATATCAGGAGTACGGAAGTAAGGAAGGATTTATAAAAGACAATTTTTAATTCTGGATAAATTTTTACTCGCATATAAAATTGATCATGAATTTCCTCAAGAAGCTAACTTTTTGCACAAATATTTATTACATTAATCTAAATACAAAGTACACAATAAAAGTCCCAGTGATTTAAGTGTCATTCTCTTCGCACAAAACCGATAAAATAAGGACAAAAACCTGAGCAACCGAAATTAATTTTCATAAACCCACTTTATATTGACGTATCATCAGAAGACAATAATATAATGACGACACAACAGGTATTTGGCGGTCCCAGATAGGCGTCAGCGTGTTGAGGCATCAGTGGGTGTTTTTTGGTTTCTGACCTAGGATCGGCAATTTGGAATAGCGACTAACTGGAGCCGTCCAGGGCATTTGTGAGAGGAGCTCAGAGGCAAACTTATTTGTGTGGGTCTATACCTATCCACTGGGAAAGTAGATTATTGTTGACAATTACACTATAACAAAAACATGTTGTTAATGTTTCGCAATATTCTCAAAACTCTTGATTGAAAATAAATGAAAATAAATCATGTTGTAATAAATTTAAAATTCGATAAAATTCATATGGTTTATTAACACAAGGTACTACTGTTGGTATCTGGATTTGACCGTGTCGGAGTGTTTTTTGCGTACCACTATTTCCTTTTCTTGAGGTGTTTTTTGTGTAATTCCATAGAATTGGGAGTTTTACTACATGCGAAAAAAATTTAAAAAATTGTTAAAATGAAGTTGTGATCGATTTTTTTCGCGTGACGATCCCGCACTGAAACAACAAATTTAAACAAAGCATAGAATAGTTTGAACAAAACCATCCATAAAATTACAACATTTACAAGATTTACGTTTAAAATTTAACGCGCTCTAAAATACAATCGTTAATGCAAATCGTCAAGACATCCGACTGACGTAAATCACGCCTGTATTTAACAAACCGTTGATCAAGGTAAACAAACTTTTATTGCCTCTAACCTTGTAGGAAAAATAAACAACGCAAAGGGTGAATGAATGTGCTCCTACAACATGTTGTATACAACAAATATGTTATCAAACAGTAAATAAATTTGAAAAATTGTACTAACTCTGGACATTATTTGTTTTGAACTTGATAAACTTGTAACACATGACAGTAATATTTAAATTTCCTCAAATACACTCAAACGAGAGAAGTATATCAAAACTCTTTCGATGATGGTTGTTTTCACACTAAACCAACCTATGAAAAGAAAACGTAAGATACGTTTTATAGTGCACGTAATTCACTATTACCTTCTAAAAATTGGCACATCTGATGTTAACTCAAACAGTTTTGAAATAAGTTGACACTGGTTCTGATATGTAGTGGACAAGTCAATGACCTAAAAGTAAATCTCACAGTCAAAGAACCAAACACAAGAATTCGTCAACTATTTAATTGCGTTTCATAAAAGTATGTTTTTTTCAATATCTTGTTTAAAGCTTTTTTTATTAAATTAATTTAGCTTTTACGCGTTTTTACAGTACGTAGTATATATTTCTAAACAAACCGCAAACGTACTTTACCGTTTTCCTGATGGGAAATCCAGAATTATTATTTTTTAAATATTGCTCAACACTGAAAACGCGTTGTTCTCTCGTGTAGCTCTCAATTTTTAATTTTCTTTGGAACAAATGGCTCAAAATTTGAATCTTCCGCGAATTTTGAGACACCCGCTATAAATATGTGCCACATGAGTCGCCATTGTACAGGATGATCCGTGATCCTATACCCAATTCCCAACTTAGTCAACTACTACTAAATTATTTAAACGTACTAAAGTTCAGACAGAAAAAACATATGATCGGTTATTCTACAGAAATAAAACCACTATTATATTTTTTTACTAAAGTGCTATACTTAAGGCAATCGTTAAGACCCTATAGCGATACAAAATACTGTGTCAAATCTGTGTGTAACACCTTCCAGAAATAAACCAAATATATATAACCGACTATTTATAACCCCTACACATTGCTTTTGAAGGCACGTAAGTATCATTTAAAGCCTTCGCGTTTATTTTTCTTAGAAGGAAATATTCGAAAAATGTTTTTAATTCAATAGAGGTGGCCACTCCACCTAACTGACACGAATTGTCTACATGATCAGAACAATTTCGGTCATTTTAAATATTTTTTGAGCTAGAACAAATTACAATGCATTACCATCTGTAACACAAGGTCGCACATCAAAAATGCTCTACTGTTTAGTGACGTCACAACCAGAAGTTTACCAATTATTGTTAATGACAGAAGTCGTCACGCGCATTGCTCTAGCTTACTTGAATTATTTCGACGACTTTCCGATATCAATTGAAGAACCAAGAGGATGACAGTATGTACCAAGTTCGGTCGCTGACGGAGCAACTCGGCATTGAAATATTTGAAAAACTTGTTCCCATATTTATTTAGCCATAGCCATATGCAGGTCTGGTCGAACTAAACGTAGAAGTGGTAAAAATGTATACGCCCAGTTGAAGAATGCGAGCGCGGTCAAACGAAATACAAATATAGTTGCATTGGGCTACTGGGCAATAAATCTCAGCCGTTGACAAGTGGCTGACAAATTGCCCAGCAGTGCAGTGCAGCAGTGCGGAATTTGGTGTGATTCAGGTAATTTTAATTTATTATAGACACCATCTATTAATCATTGATATTACAATTACGAAAGGGAGAAATAAGAGGTATATTTTGTTTACTAGTATTATTGCAACATGGCATTTTGGAGACCTTTTGAAACGGATCAAAACGAAATTTACCATCAATATAATAAAATTGTTTGAGGACATAAATAATTAAAATATGTTGTTGGCCAAAAGAACATATAATAGAAATTTTCTGCACATTATATACAAATTATTACAATTTTTTACCTTTATCAGAAAACTTTTTTAAAGACGCCTATGAAACTCACCACATTTTATTGCCAGGCGTTTTTTTTACATGTTCAACTGACTTCGGAAATACTATATAGACTTATGAACTGATTGTTTACATTCAGTGTATCTGCACAACAAAATTAATCACTACAAAACGCGTAAATAAACAAATAAGCACACTTCCTTTTAATCAATTAGAAATTGCAGGCGAACGTAACGAATGGTGTGAGTCACGATGTCGTGTAATGCGTAAGTTATTAAACTTTTACTCTTCTTGGAATGTGAATAAATTTGGTCTTCTCGTACACAACTAGTTGATTACGTAACCCCACGAGTATTGTTTGTTACTTTTTAATGCCATGTTCACGTATTCAGATTTGACATATTAAGTGCTTCCTAAATGGACTGTTTGTGTTGTTAATCACGATTAGATTGATTTGTTTTGTTCCCCGTCGAATTTGACACGTACAATCAAAAATATATTAAAATATTTCGGGTACTGTTATCGATAGTACGGTTAAACGCCATCTGATACTATCCTTAGCCGTTAGGAATGTCGTCAGACACAATGGGTAACTTTTTCTACGAAAATCCGCGTCATGGATACATAATGACGAGATAGAAGTCATGATTTTTTATTCAAAACTTCGTTAATCGTTATTTCTGTAGGAAAATTCAGTATTCTGCAGTAGTGTTGCATTAGAAGAGTCATAACCAGGAATTTTATATAAAATTGTGTAGGATTTGATTGTTATTAATGACAGATAATTGTCACCAAACACAAAACTGCAGATCATACCAAAGGCTACAGTGGCATAACAATTTAAGGGGGATTTTTAGAAATATGTTTAAAAAAGTACATAAATTAAATCTGGATTTTTACTGCACTTATTATGCAATATAGTATTACATTTTTGGCAACAAGTAAAAAGAAATAAATTACAACTATCCAAAATACAGTAGCATACATTTTTTTATTTCCTCTTAAATTATTATAAGACATGATTTATATTCACCTAAACGAAAATTTTCCTGTACAAATTCTTGATAAATCGCCAAAATTGTTTACATACACATAGAATGAATCTTAATAGTCATTTTTCCTTGAAAAATATTTCCACTAACGTGACAACATTTTTATGACATTTATACAGGGTGTCCGGAAGCGAAAGGGAAGAAAATAACCTAATTAGATTAACTTACTCAATACAATTATGTCGCATTTAAAAAATATATATGTATATCATTTTTTTAAATAGATATACAAGGTGATTCAGTCACAATGCCATTAATTTTAAGGGAATATAGAGAAAAATAAATAGAATACGAATACGTGATTAAAATCCGTATTTACGCTAAAAAATATTTTCAAAACATTATTAAAATTCGAGACGACTAGGGAAATCAGCTGTTTCGCTTCAACGTCAGTTTATTTTCATTCAAGAAAGTTACTCCTATGTATGGTCCATACGTTGCGGATCAATGTACTTTCACAGGAATAGGTGAATTTAAGCAATAGAACGGCATACTTTCCAGCAACTTTTTAGTGCTTTTAATGTCAGAGAAACTAAATTTCAGCAGCTTGCACTGTACTCTTAACTGACATTTGATAAGATTAACAGACTATTAATATGTTAATAACATATGCTAATATGCCATGATGCAGGTACATAATTTGTATCCTTCCGCAATTATATTTTTTATAGATGGCCTAATAATAATTAATACAATTCAAGGGCGCCAAAAAAATAAAAACTAGATAAGTGATACACACACATATACTATAATTTTGATTCTTTCGGACATGGTTAATTTAATATGCCTATTTATTACTTTAATTAAAGTCCTATTTGAATATTTTAACACCAGACATTTTCTGAAACTCGTGGCAATTTATTTATCTATTCAATTAAACGAGTTGTATTTATTTACATTACATCAAAGGTTAAGGAAAAGAAATTATTAATGGGGTCAACCAAAATAAAATTGTAACTTTCTAATCTATCGAGGGGATATTAGGTATATTAGCAAAAAGTTTTTCCCCAGATTAGCTGTCGTGTCGTAACGGTTCGGTTTTACCCTTCGGTACAGATTTTGTCATTTTATGTGACTAACTTTCATATTCTAGGTGCTACTTGCTTAGATATAGTTGAAAGTGTGTGGAATTGTAAAATTTTGATAACAAATACTCCTTTCAATAGTTCGCATACAGCTGGATTACAAATGAGCTAAATAATAATGCACAACCAAACAGCAATGTATTGTTAAACGGTTTGTAATTAGTATTGAACAGTTAAAACGTACTTTAATCCATACATACATCTACCAAATAAATATTTCATCAAATGCGGTCTGTTAGTTTAGATAAACATCGGATACCTGGAATACAAACATTTGGTATTCTAAAAAATATTTAAATACCTTTTAAATAGACAGATATTTAAAATGTCTAAAACAGGGTATTCATGAAAAAAATAAAACAATAAACGCCGATATTCAACTTTCCTAATCCACCACAAGAAAATATATATCAACATCTGCCTTTATTTTACATGAGTTGAAATTGTCACGTAAATTTAATAATACAGTAGTATGACGTCCAGAGACAATCTATCCATTTATTAATAAAACTAATTAGTAGTTAATTAATACTGTTAGAGATAAATCATTTCAGTTTCCGCCCCAGGGGGCACAGGATGTGACATAACAGCCGAGCCATTAAAGAAAAACAATAAAACGCGCTTTCAAAACGATCCCGTGTTTATTTTTGTAACAATAACCAGCGTTGTCTACTTATTTCAAAAGCTCGGGGAATATACGGGTATGATGATTGAATAGGGTTCTTTTATATGTTTACCAAGAAGCGTATTGACGTTTGTTTACTATATACTAAAATGCAAATCATTGAGAAGTGGTTCTATAGTTAGCTATCCGATAATCTGAACCATACTTTGTCAATAATCTTAATTGTTTATTGGTATTTGACATTCACCTACTAAGTACTAATTACTGTAAATATGAGGACGCAGTAAAAGCTACATATTTAGAAAACTATCACACGTAGATAACATTACTATTAGATTTAAAAGCATATTATTTTCTTTTTGCAAACAGATTATTAAAAAAAAACGTAATGTTTGTTAATACAATTATTTTTCATTTGTAATTTATTTTGAATATATGTTGATAAATTGTCAAAAGTAACATTAAGTTATGTTTAAAATTAATAATTCACGTATAATAATATTATCCAAGCATTTCGATAATATATGTACAGTCACAATAGGTCAATAATGACACAGATATATGACATTTTTTATTGGAATCATATCATTACGTTTGTCAAGCTACAAATTTAAATGAGGCTTAGTAAATTTCCTCTAAAAAACATTATGAACTACTTGTAAGGCAACAGAATACGTATAGAATTTAGAACATTATGAATATTTAAGAAAAATAACAAAAGTAACTCGGTATTAAATCTGTAACAAACAATTGCATAAATCTAAAAGAATTTCACAAATATATTTTTCTTTAACATTTTGATTATT
Organism: Anoplophora glabripennis; assembly: GCF_000390285.2. Classification (NCBI taxonomy): domain Eukaryota; kingdom Metazoa; phylum Arthropoda; class Insecta; order Coleoptera; family Cerambycidae; genus Anoplophora; species Anoplophora glabripennis. Next base: position 260,841 of record NW_019416568.1, read on the forward strand.
ATAGGTTTTAATAAATATGTATGTCTTTTATCAGTTTAATTAGAATTTAAATATTTACTTAAGCCTCTTATCAAACACTTCCAAGAATTAAAGTCGATATTCGTAGAGTTTAAACTGTTTATTTCACCTTCCTCAGAGTTCGTATTTATGTACATTTTGTCAGTATTCGAATAATTTAGTCATGAATACAAACGTGAATACGAATATTCATAAAATTTGACTCGTGAATAAAAGTAATAACGAATAAGGGGTAAAAAAATTTGCCAATATTTCTTCTGTAAATTTACTCAAAAGAGACCCAATCTTTCTCTCTTTTATTGTAGCATATACGGGCGTTCCACCTGCAACTGTCAAATTTATAAAAAAAAAATTAATAAAAGTTGTCTGGAATCATATGGGCCATGTAAAGAAAGTATTTTTAGCTTTACAGCTTTGTTATTTTAAATGGAACATCCTGTATATTATTGCGTTTTTGAATTCCTTGGATAATATTAGGTAGAGTTTATTAGATATACAGGGCGTTTAGAACTTACCGTCTTCGAGATAATCTGTTCTTGAAAAAAATCACGATTTCAGCTCTTTAAATGAGGCTAGATAGCGTCTAAACAGTAAGAGTTAAAAACCTGCAATTTTCACAGTTCGTTTTGACATAAATTACTCTATCTTGTCATCTGTGAGCAAAACGTGTACGTTATTCAGACTCGGAAATACTGAGACGTACATTTTTTCAAATGGAATGACCTATAATAATTGTCATGGGTAAATGCAACATTGAATTACCTTTCGACTGATATAATGTTGTCCATACTTATCTCTAACAGTTTTCCAAAAGAATCAGGTTCTTCATTCATTCGACATAAGTACAAAAAATTTAGCATTTATTTATAAACTTTGCATGCAATAATCAACATTCAACAACTTATTCAACAGAAAATGTAAATACGCCGCCAGGAAATGCCGTAATCCAACAGAATCGAAAGCATAAAATAATTATTTAACCCGCAACACATTCGATACATTTATTTACGTAAGCACGCCGTATTTCACAGAACCAATAAGCTTCTTTAATGTCGCTTATGCAATTTGCATAATGGGTCTCTTATTTGTATCACTACCTGGTTAAGTGATCTGAAAAATACACGAGCAAGGACGACAGTACGCGGAAAACAAACACGTACTGTTACGGTCTACGGGAAAAATATTTACAAACAAGAAGTAATCTTTAATCTCGCACAGAAATAAAGGTGCAATTGGATAAAGAACGTAAATCGTTAGTGAAGTGAAATCGACAAGATCGACAAGTCTTGGTCGATCCTCCAATTGTTAACAAGGAAATTTTAAATATGCAAATGCTAAATCTAGAATATAATTTAATAACTATTATGTATAAAATTAGCATTTAAGTAGTCGATACAAGAATGACATTACCTTCTATTAAGGCGAGAATTAATCAAATTTATCAGAGATAGAAAAGATGATAAAATTGGAACCAAATTACATAATATAACAATTTCTCGAAGAAGCGAAAATAACTATTTCAAGTTTTGAGAATTTTTGAAATCGCTTCGTTTTTTTCAAAATTAAACAGTGAATTTAAAAAAAATACAAATTGATAGCTGGATGGTTGCGAGTTGCGACACATTGTAGAGGTACCTTGGAAAGCTTTAAGTTACAGGCCCTGGAACTTTTTTTTATTAATTTGGAACATAGAATACACCAATAAAGTTTGGTCAGATTTGTCTTTTCTATCACGCGTGCCTCAAATGTGAAAATTACTTGTCGCTGAACGCTATACTATTGCAGCAATTTCAGATAAATCGATTTGAAAAGTTTATATTACCGATCTATAAATAGACTAGTCTAATGTTTATTCACCGCAGCGTATCGAAAAGGAAGTCGTCGAGATCTTCCTTATACCATTACTACCGCCGTCGTCGTGTGGTACCAAGGTGGTACGCTTCCTTATTATCCAAATTTAAAATTCTTCACACACCGACAAGCTTCGGAGAAGAATAAATTAAATTTGGTATCCAAGTAAAGTTGGAAATGAGAAGAAGCAAATGGCGAGCAATCAGAAGAGTTCGTCAAATTAGACTTTTCATGATTACATTAGATTTAAAGTGATTTTTATATAAAAATCTTATAAACTGTTTTTGTTTCGAGTTATTTTCGATTTGCATAGAAGAATTATTTAAAATTAAAAAACTAATTACTGGAAAATGACGCGTTTCCGAATGCATTAAAAAATATTACAAAATAGTCTCGTATAATACCTATATTGCTCAAAAAGGTTTTAGTAGGAGTTTGATGTGGGCAGATAAAGCACCATTTGCTCTTTTCAAACGGGTACGACAAAATTACACTTCTCCAAAAGGAGGAAAAGACAAAGAAACAACATTTGTTACTCACATGCTTAAATCTACATAGTTAATTAAATATTAATCATTACAGGCGTCATTTATAAATTGTTAACTTTTCAGAACCGAGGTTAACCAACGTTAATTACGACACCGACCTACTTCCGGTTAATAATAAACTAATCTGCGTACGAAATACTCGACCTTCAGATGGAACAAAATAAGCCTAACGGCTTCGGATTTGACGACCAAAAAATTCTTTATAGTGACAATTCATATAGATCATTTAAACTCGACCACCTTCAGAGAACACCAATATTCGCGTCATCTTCGGGCCCATCACATACCGGAAGTCACGAAATTTTGACACAAACCGTGAACGGTTTTCAGTTTCGGTGTCATTTCTCGAAACGTCAAAAAGTCAAACCGATGACGTGACACCAGTCCGAAAATTATCTCGCTGCTTATATCAATTTGTTTTTTCCATTGCCTTCTGTTATATACAGGGTGGTCCAGATTTTAATAGACAAACTTCGGGAAACTACTAAACAACAAAAATTAACATCACTTTGCTCTATGAACATAGGTGCAGAAAGCCACCGTTTATGAGATACAGGGCGTTGAAATTAACAAAAATAAAACAATTTTTTTTAAATATCTGGATATTTATGAAATCAATTTGGTATGAAAAACTTTGACAGACGGCAGCTCGGTTAATTTTAAACAAAATGACAAAAATAATAATTATTGTTATAGCAAACATCATTTTTATTTATATTTGTTGAAATACTTGTAACTTCTAAACAAAAACAAATCGGACCTACGTTCATGTAAGAAAAAATGTTTGAAATTAACCCTTCTACCATCTGTCAAAGTTTGTCATAGAGTTTGTAGAACACCCTGTATATTTTTTGAAAACTCAGAACACCATCTTTTTAACTAATGCAAAACTAAATACGGTTTCGATTTAAAAATATATAACCTTGATCTGTAAGTCGAAAATTGTTGAATACAAAAAAATGAAATGCTTCATTGGATCCTAAGCAAAAAACTTTAAAATAATATTCTACATTTCAAAAAAATCGTTCAAATATAGTCGTTACCGAAAATATGAACATTTTTATCGTAAATTCAAAACATTTTTCTAAAACCCTTTCCATTAGGTACCTACTTTTAAAATGGAGTATTACAAATGAATAAACTAATAGGCATGATGGGATAAGCAAAACCAATCATTAGCAACAACTGTGCCCACAAATAGAAACTACCACCTAATCCTTTTTTTTTTTTTTTTCTTCAGGCGGAAACTTGGCTAACGAACCACCACCACCTAATATTGTTCACGGCCTTCTTGTGCGACATTCATAAAATCTAGTATATAGACTCTTTGCAGTTCCCTAACCCTAAAATGAGTTCGAGTCGGTATTTGGTGATCTCCGTGAGAAGATTCAGCCGTTTGCTGATCATGCCAAGGTGAGGAACTGTACGGCCTTTAACTTGACCTTCATAACTGTGTTTAACGTGGCCAGATGTTGTGGGCAGAGGCGGATTCGGACGATTTTAGATACCGCGGTTATTATCTGGTCAATCAAGTTGTCCGCGCATGAACTGGATGACGCCTGGAGGCAACATACTCAAGAAGGAGTTGCTTTGAATCAGTCAGATTTAAGCTTAAGGCGCATTATTGTGCAGTGTCTACTGTATTATTTTAAATAGAAAACTTCTACGGGTTTAAAAGTATCGTACTCTTCAACTAAAGTCGTGAAAATAAGAGGGCAGAGGTTTATAAAGTCTTATTATACAGGGTGATTCACAAATGGTAACCTCGTATTCTTTGGTGAATTTTATGGGGAGTCTTTCCTATACAGTTTTTATCTAGGACGCTTCGTTAAAAAGATACAGGGTGTTAAACGTCTAAAAATATTTTTAATTTTTTTAAATAATTAAAAAACTAGTAAGTGAAATAATTTGAAATTGGTGTTTATGTAAACATTGTCCAAAATCTGAGGGGGTCATTTTTGGTCACCATTTTTGCAGCACCCTATAGAAGCCGACAACATACTTAACCCTCAAAGGTCGCACTAGTGCGAATTGGGATTTTGCCAACTTTAAACCTTTATGTCTTCTTCATTTGTTAATGAAAACAACGTATTTATATCAAAGCAGTAGTAAAATTTACCGAGAAATCGAAAGACGTAATTAATTTAGAAAAAAAATAATGTGTTAATAAAGAATGCCATTGAAAAAAAAACAATTTTCGAAAAATGATTTTTTTATTCGTATTTGTTTATAAATAATGTATTAATTCAGCCACACTTTTGCCCATGTTAGTCACACTAGTGCGAATTCGCACCGATCGGACTCTAGTTTGGCTGACAATATGGATAAAAAAATGATCGGAGTTGGCCATGACTGAATTATTTATAATTCAATAGAATAGGATAGGCTAACGAGACCTATAAGGCAAAAAACATACAACGTAAAAAATAAGGAGACTGGCTAGTACAACACACTGTAACTATACTTACTTGAATACAGTCCTGTGTAACTGTTTTGTAAACGTAACATATCTACTACCACCTCTAGCTCTCTAATATTAATTATTCTTATTTTACGACAGACCAATGCGCTTTTCATACAAGACCAATTTATATGCAAATTACATTACATAACACTACATTTTAATATTATGTTTTACTTGAAATAATACTAAATCGTGTAGCGTTGTTAGATAATGCAAATATTATTTATTTATAAGTGCCTATTAGGCTTACCCAAATATTTAAGCTCGAAATACTGAATACCTTTGAAAATAATTAATTTATATTTACACTGAGGATATACAAAGTATAAGTAGTTTCAAAATAAAACATTTTAAACGCTCTTTCGTTATCTTTATTGATTGGTGTGGGTTTGGTGAGTGTTTATTCCCTTTTGCATCATGCAACAAAGTCCAAAGTTCATAAATTCGTCTAGAAATTCGACAATTTAAAAACATTGCAATCTCAACAGTTATCTATGGTAATTGATGTAACCATAACAAATAATTCTTAGTACTTATTGCTTAGTAAACCGGTACATACGGGGTGTTCATTTTAAATGAAACGCGGTGAGGTTTAAATGAAACGCGGTGAGTGTGAAACTAGGTTCTAAATAAATTTAAAATTATTATAATATTCATAAAATTGGGAAACTATGGAAACAAAGCTTCTCGTACATGTAGATTCAAATGTTCAGGAAATGGTTTCTAAACCAGGAAATGCCAAATTTCACAAACTTAATTTTAGTTTCAATAGTCTCCTTATATTAATTATTAATTAATATATTAATTTGTTACATAAAACAAATCACTGTGAATTTTTTTATTTCGCAGCAAAGTTAGGAAAAACAACTTTTGACTGTCTGGCACTCTGGCACAGATATAAACATATTTCATTGTCGACTGACAGGATAAGCTTTGACCCACCTTTAGTGTAACACCCTGTATTCCAATTAAATTTAATTTATTTCAATTTCACCGCTTATTAACTGCGGTTAATCGCGGTATTTCTTGGAGAGTTACATATTTGTCAATATTCGCAAGTTTGTTTTATCAATAACTGTCTAAAAATAAATCGGTGTGTAACAAAACCGTGGTACCTACTTAAAGCGGAAAGATTCCCATTCCTTTCCCCGACCAGTCGCGTTATTACACTCATTACATATTCATAAATAGTAAATAATGGACATTAACTTTTCTGTGAGCAGTTCCAAGTGCATTGGCGATGACTTTGTGTCATTGTTAGAGGTGGAAAAATGCATATTGCAACTTAAAGAAGCGTAAGTGTTCTAGATAGTTACTAATATTTTATTACGTTCGTAGTTATCTGTAAGTAAATACGTGACGAGTGATGTAATTTAATCATTGAAGTCGTTGAATACACATAACCTCAAAATCTGAACTCAGCTTCTGTGAACGATCTGGATTGAACTTTAATAGCGGCCTGACCTTTAGAACTGCGTCACAAAATACAATATAAGACCGCATTGCAATTTAAAAAATTTCCCGGATAGACAGGATGTCTACTAAATTTCGACTAAAAAAGTCCTAGATATTTCTAGGTTTTCGGAAAACAATTTCTAGTTTGCTAGAACTGTCACAATCAGCTCGCTATCAATTGGCGCAGAGTCAGTTCCGCGAGCTGTCTAGCTGTCGGTTTAGTCGCCGATTTCCCTGTTAACGTACGATTTTTTTTACGATTTTAGTTGTCTTTTGTTTGATGCATAATTGTGTGTAATTGTGTCGAGCGTAGAAGAAAAACAGCAAACAATTCATACTATACTGACTAAAAAAACAAATTTATCGGTAAGTAGCTATCAAATTATTAACATATAAAAACTATTCAGGTGAAAAACAAAACAGAGTAATATTTTTTGGAATAGAAAAGAATTTTATGAAAGTCAATTCGTTTAAATGTTTGATTTTTTATTTTTTTTATAAAATTATTTAAAAAAAGCAAGGAGTAATAAATTATCTACACAGGTCAGCTTCACAGCTTTGTCAGTAGTAGTCCAACAAAGCGGCAAGGGTTGAAACGTACCTGATGATGCGATCTATAAGGGATCCCATCCAGATTGTGATGGCAACGATGCGTAAAACAATTTACGTGTTTTACAATGATACAATGACATAAATCTTATAATCATTGTTCGCTTTATTTTACCTTGATGATCACGCACGCTTTTGGTACGCGGCAAATTGTGACAGCTCTAGATAAGTCTCTATCAGTTTCCATTAAAAAATTACTTCGTCTTCGTTTTGCAGCCAACCTGTTACTATGTAATGTAATTTTTTATGTTCATTTCATTGACCTAGTTAATTTCTCTTTTAACTAATATTTCCAGGAAATAACTTTCATATGAACGTCATATTGGATTTTATTTTAAAATAAATGTTATTGTGATAGTAAAAAGAATTACACGATATACAGGGTGCTTCAGAAAGACCCCCCCCCCCCCGTAAATACAGGGGGTTATATGAACTATAAATATGGACTATAAATAACGAAGTTATAGCTGATTGAGAGATTTCCAGTTTTTTTCTGAATAAAATCCAACCACATGATAGAATTTTGGAAAAATTGTATGAAAATTTGAAAGAATCATTAATATTACCTTGACATTTCCAGATTTATTAAATTCTCTGATAATTTAAGGTTTTCTAGATAAATATACACTGTGATTAGAAATACACTGGTGTATATTTAATTAAATTTGAAAGTTAGATTTAAGTTGGAATTTGACATTTTGAGAAACGGTTCTCCTTGATTAAAAAATGATTTGAAACATGTTTATTTCTGAAAAATTAAGTAGGCTATATCAAAGAGAGAAAAATAATATTTCTGTTTCTTTTTAAAAGCATTACTTTAATAAATGAATTTTTTATCCTGGCCATCATCGATGAAAAAGGTACCAAATATTATCTGAACTCGACTAAAAAAATTGAACTGAAAAACAAAATTCTCAGTTTTTCATCGATAACTTTAAAACAAGAAAAAACTAGGTCAAATTTCTCTTCGGCATACTATTCTTCATCAATTTGTCCATATCACGATTTGAAAAAGAGCACCCTGTATACACCTAAGAAAATATTTTTTAAGTTAATTACGTATACATTTAAATATTTGATGGTATTTCATGAATGATACAAATAACTCACCACCACCCACCGCGATAATTTTTTTTAACGTGAATATGAGCCACGTTACTCGACAAAATTTTTATAAAGTGACGAATATCCAATTATCGTGCGATGGAATAAAACACTAACAATTTTATCAACTGTTTACGAGTAAAACACGGCATTATTCACCATATAAAGTAAATAATTGGCCACGTATGTAAATAATTAGACACAAGCGACATGAAGCACGTCCGACCAGTCTAAACAATTGATTGGTCAATGAAGCCGATAGGAATCAACCAATGGATTTGTAGTAAAAGAAGTACAATAAAATTGCTGCGTAATCTCAGGTTTTGGAGTTTTTCCACCTCTGCTATCTGCAGACTCTAAACAGATAAACAAATGGGACAATAAATCTACAACAATGCGAAACATTTCGAATTTGCATACGTCCCTTTTCATATTTATTAGTTTACGAAATTCCGCGTAAATATAAGTCTCGGCGGGTTCGAGCACGTCTCCAGTGTCTTCGCGACAATGATCCGGTTTAACATCAGCGAGAGCAGTTTGCTCAAAAATGCCCACTTGCAAAGAGCCGTCTTGACAAGGTAAAATCAGTTCATATACGTCAATTAGTCGATTTTTTTATTTTAAACTAGAAATCTCATGTTTGACGTTTGACCGGATATCGAATTCGGACCCAATTTTGTTCATTCGAAATGAAAATGGCATATCTGAACGGTAAGATACCTTAAAGTATAATAAACAAGGTGATTCACAATTTTTTTTGCAAGTTAGGTACTTTATGTGGTCATAAAAGCAATTGAACATCAAATTGGATATATACGACTGGAAAACTAAGCCGTTGAGGAAAAAATTCCATATTTGCGCAAAATGCTAAACGGTCATATTAGAGAAATGTTAAAACAAGTTTGTATGGAAGAAATTACAAATAATGTTTACAATATTATTTTTCCATGTTAAGATTTGTGATTTACACGACACTGACATCATGGGGATTTTCTATCGAATAAAAACACATCTGTCAGACATTAATTAAACAGTCGAACTTCATCAAAACGCAATGAAGAACATATTCTTGTATATTCTGCACAACATCGCGACAAAATATCAAAAGCTGTACGAATTGACGTCCGTCTATTCAACGAACAATTCTAATATTCACATTTTTTAGGATGGGAAGCTTCAGCTCGGCCCCCAAGATCCTCAACGATGACATCTTAGACCACGACGTCGATCTGCCGAAACAGATCAGCAGGCACGAATTGCTGCAGCACTGCCAGAGACAGCCGAAAGTCCACCCGATGGTAAAGAGGGCTTTTAGGAAAGCTAAAGATACCCAACCCAACTACGGATTGAAATTTAGAAAACTAAACACGGTTACGAAAGGTACATACATACGTAGAAGTTGATGCTGTGTCTTATTAAAAAGTGTTTAGATTAATATTTATTTATATAAATGCTTGACGTCAATTCAAAGATCAAAGTCTCATCAAAATTATTAGATTTTCGTGAAGTAATAATTTGATGTTATTTTCGTCTATGACAAAAACTATTATTGAAATTTCAATTTTCACGTTATATATTTTTTTTCTCGAAATTTTGAATTAAATTAATCACTTAAGTAATGACAATAAAAAATCAGCGATAAGAAAAATTAACAAAACAAAAAATTTTGATGTTAAGAGCATGTGACAGATTCATATATTCTAATAACATTTTTGTTTATTTCCAGGATGTAGTGAATATATTTCAAGTCCATACAATTTGAGGGTACTTCAATGGAACATATTATCACAAGGTAAATAACTTTTACTATTTTTTTATACCACTCAAATAACGTCGGAGGAAAAAAATAACTTTCTCTGGGCGGGAAAACTTCATAGCTGCCGCTATATAAATTTGCTAATTTTACTTAGTTTATTATTTTACGAACGAATTGATACGATATTTATTTATGTTGAAACTATTTTTGATTTTCATGAATAAAAACTTAAAAAAACACGCAGTTTATAACAACAATAAATTATCCCATTGTTCAGACTTTTTGATGACTAACTGGTGACCAATCCAATAAAAAAAAATTGAAATATATTGACCTGCTTGCCTCATAACTTGCCTGCCGCCATTCCAACTAACATTTTCAACATTCTAAATAAAATTATTGATTCATTACTAACAGATGATATCAAGAAGAGACATGAATTGAATTTAAAGTGCCACAATTTTTCTGTAGCGATGATGTTATAGTGGCAATTCCTCGAGTATAACCGAAATAAAAGTGACAAAGACGTAGTGCATAATCTCGTCAGCAAAAATTCATTTAAACTAGCATACAATTGTAAAAAACAACCTTGTTTTTTTTTTAAACTACACTGTATTAAAGAAAAATCTTATTAACTTTGCAGCACTTGGGCAGATGAACGACAACTTCGCGAAATGTCCAGATGAGGCTCTCGAATGGAATTCTAGAAGGTATCTCATTGTTGAGGAACTAGTCGAATACTGCCCGGATATAATTTGCTTGCAAGTAAGTTATATGAGTTTGGTATGACTATGTTTCTAAATAATCTTACTCAAGAGAAAATTGGTGAATGTCAAATGTGTTTTTTAATATCACAGGAACACGAAAAACCCATTGTGATAAGTCGTATGACAATTATAATGTCATTTTGTAAATAGTAACATCTGGGGGCGTGTCTATTTAATCTAACTATAATGAATTTAAATAAACATCAAAATTATCTTTATGAACCCGGATTTATACACATCTTTGAATAAACAAAAAGGGTATAGACTATTTAGAAAATTGCTATTATTAAATGGTGAAATTTTCAGGAAGTGGACCATTTCAATTTCCTCAGCCACATACTGGACACTCAGGGATACACAGGAATGTTCTTCCCAAAACCGGATTCTCCCTGCTTTTATATACACGGCAACAACGGTCCCGATGGTTGCGCCATCTTCTACCGGAAGGACAAATTCGACCTGCTCAAAGCAGAGACGCGGATATTGGAAATTTGGAGGGTACAAAGTAACCAGGTAAATACGTACGAATGAAAAACTTGCTCTCTACCAGTGGTTCATTTTCAAAAGTGTAGCGAAATGTTCTAGATCTCGTATTAGTCATTTAAAATAACAACGCAGGTACTTATTTCAATTCCAGCTTCCAATAAAAGAACTGGAGGTTTGTTTGAAGCTTGTAAACAAAGAGTGGATATGTCTTGGTACTTTGCAATTAGGACAATGTAAATTGAAACAGAGTCGCCAATTTTGATTAACCAAGCCTCAATTTGTTCGTAAAAAAGGGTTCTATTTGGGATTTGGTCGGAAATCAGTCCAACATTTCATGATTTTGGACTAAACCTGGAACATTTCATTCCATCGTGTGCAATCATTACTCGATTTGACTATTAGAAACGACTCAATTTTCTATGCAGAACCAAAACATTGAAACGCTAGCGCTTTTGCAACCTTTCATCCACTAAAAATATTGATCTTTTCAGGTGGCCCTGCTGATGACGCTTCGGATAAAAGAGACGGGACAAGAAGTATGCGTTACCACCACGCATCTCAAAGCAAGAAACGGCGCTCTGCTTTCCACGCTACGCAACGAGCAAGGCAAGGATCTTCTCCAGTTCATCAGCAAGCACTGCGGTTCTAGACCCCTTATCCTCGCAGGAGACTTTAACGCCGAGCCCATAGAACCCATCTACAACACCATACTCTCCGACAGTCACCTGGGCCTGTCCAGTGCATACGCCAACTGTGATACTAATCCTAAGTTAAGTTCCGCGGAAAGGGAACCACCTTACACCACTTGGAAGATCAGAGATGAGGGAGAGGTCTGCCACACGATAGATTACGTGTTCTACTCGAAAGACAGCCTCGAGGTGGATGCCGTGCTAGAACTGCCAACGGAAGAGGAAATTGGGGAAAATAGGGTGCCTTCTTTCGCTTACCCATCGGATCATTTCTCGCTGGTTTGTGATTTTAAAATAGGACTAAGCCATAACAGTAACCCGTACAGTATGTAGTTGTAGTTCTCTTGTGATAATAATATGTATAAATAGGTCTAAGGTTTTGTGTTTGAGAGTTAAATTATTTTTATTATTAAAGTTGTCAAAGACATTTGTGTTTGTTTAATAAGATATTTATGTTATTAACACAGTTGAGAGTTTTTTTTCACTACCTTCCTTGGGGCAATTATGATAATATTCAACGGCCTAATTCATAGATCAATACAGAATGAGGAAAGGGGGGCGACATCTAGTTGTATTAAACGAAATTAATAAATTGTTAGTTACCGTCTTCATAAAACTTATGAGGAAATACATATATTAAAGCATAAATATGATCATTTTAGCTGCTAAAAATGGTTTTTTAAATGATTTTATGATTGATTTGCAATATTTGCACAGAAGTTTACGAGACCAACTGATGTAAACTTGGTCGCCTAAAAAGTCGCTACTTGTAGAAGCTTGTTGCAACTTATTTTCACAACGAGTAGATGGCGCCAGTTATAAGTAGCGACTGGTGAGTTACTGGATGGCCTTAAGTATCTGTCCGACGCCACCGAAGAGCATACTTACCTGGCGTAGGGGTTACCGTGATCAACAAGGCGGTTCCCCCAGGGTGAGGCCCTTCCATTGCACTACGGTCGGGCTGACCCCTGCGATTATCCCTAATGCGGATAACTCGGGCGCGTAATTTTTGGTAGTCGGGACTGCGTACGCGCTGTCCCGGTGCAAGTTAATAAAACATAATTTTTAGTGATGGGCATAATCGACCAATTTTGATAATCGAGTTATCGGTAATCGAGTACTTCTAATAATCGAGTGATCACTCGAGATACGAGATATTGGTCGTTTTCATCCCAGCGGCGCACAAATATGTTTGTATTAGTCATATATTACCTATATGCGTAGCTAAAAAAAAAAAAAAAAGCTCACGTACTTCAAAACCTAACCACTTTTTCCACTTTTTCGTTTTATTCTAAAAAAAAGGTTACGCAATCAGTGACTATTTGCAGTATGCATTAACATTTTGGGGTGCAACCGTAGGGTAATAATCACTCGAGTGGTGGGAGTAAACATCTCGAGATATCTCGAGTGATCTCAATAATCGAGTACCACTCGATTTTTCACTCGAAATCTCCCATCACTAATAATTTTATACAGTAGTACAATTTCTATTATTTAAATTTAAAGCAGACAATGGCATTAAATCTAAAACTTATTGGATTGCCAGTTGCCACTGCAGATTATGGTTAAACACATTTTTTTTTGGTTTCCATCAGGCCGTCTGTGGATGCTGACAGCAGACTCGGAGACATGACCCGTAATCCCGTAAAAAAAAGGACGTAATCAGGAAATATCTACTTCTCTACATCGTGACAGACCTAGAGGAGACAATAATTAATGTCTTAAAAAAAAGGACGGAATCAGGAAATGTGGAAAATGTTTTCGAAGAAATCACGATTTTTCCAGAAAACCCGGAGAAATGACATGTTAACCCGGAGCCCGAAGATGTACCATCAAAATCCGGAGATCTGGCAACCCTAATGCTAAGGGACAAGCGTTATTAATAGAGTAAATAACATACAAAAATCGCCATATTGTTAAAATAAAAATAACTATTTAGTATTTGAGATGGAAGAATTTCACATTAAGTCCACCAGAGATTCAAGTAAAGGAAATAGAGTATAATTAATTGATTACCAGAAAAATAAATCAAAGAAAATATAACAGCAAACATTTAAAAATTTATTGATTACCGGGATAAGATTAAGAATAACATTATGTCTTTTTCAGATAATATACTATTGGTATATTTTCTGAATTAGGCAAACGTATGAAATCTTCTTCATTATGGTCAATATATGCGATTGCTCAGAGCTACCTACTTTGAATGTCTACAACATCGCTATTAGAAAGTGCCTATCTAAAATTGAAACGGCAATCGGATGGATATCGTGCTAAAAAATCAGGCGTTTATCAAATTGAAGGATACTCACGAATATACCGGACATTATTTCCATAGAACTTCAGCTACACTATCACAATAAATTCAAGAGCTGATATCACAACTTTAAAATGCATGGTGGATGGAAATCTTCAACGGTAGTTGAAGGCTACATATCGAAAAACAGTAGTTTAACCACTTTGGAGGATTCAATAGTTCATAAACCATCCACTTCAAGCTAAATAGACGAAGTAGGTCAATGTTTCAAAACAAACAGGGCAAGAGATATCCCTTACAGGCTGTTCTAATTTCACTATAAATGTTTACAATAAATAAAATTATTTTCGTTAAAGAACAATTTTTAATTTAACGGCAGTAAAAATGGTTCTGATGCCTAGGCAGTAAATGTGACACAAACTACACGCCTTTAATGTCGATCGGCGAAAAATCTTAGTTAATTTTTATAAACCTTTAAAATGCTGAATTTGTCATTTATCAGGGTAAGTATATGAGGGCGTCGATCGCGATGCCCCCTGGAAGCTACTCTTAAGTTATGACTGGCGTTTTATAAACAAACAAAAAATCTCACTCTTGTAGTAAGACAATGGTCAATGATAGAACAATAAAATCCATCTACACTATAAAAATGTTGAAATACAACGATTTCTTTAATTTTTCGTAGTGAAAGATCGCGGAAAACGTGGGCACCCATGTAAGCATCAGATTCATCAGAATCAGAACCTTTCCTGTTTTGTCTAGGATTTTGTAAAAATGCTCCGCAAGTACCTAATTATGATTATAATTCATGTGTTAATAGTTTCAAAAAAGCATTCTGCGGGGTGTGATTACGATTTTTTGTATATTCAACAGACGTATAAAGTCAGGAAATTGTAATAAACATAAGTAAAAATATGCTTATTTTTTGCTTATTCTTGTAAACTCTATTACACCCTGGACTAGAGAAAACTTGTATAGCTGGTACAGTGAAGTGATATTGTTTCAAACTTACTTAAAATTCGAATACATACATATATTTTTATTTGTTATTCATGAGAGGTATGTCTTGTAATAATTTTTGCCGAAATAGGTATTCGGACTCCTATAAAATTCTTTGCAAAGATCATACCCAAACAAACTTTAAAACTTTGAGTTACCTAAATATATTTTCCTGTAACTATAACTATGTAAATATGCTCTTTACCTTTTGTTTATCATAACATTTTTTCAAAGATTTGTTGCAATCTCTTGAGATTTTCATGTGAGTAATACATCAGTAAAGAATTAAAATGGCCGTTAAAAAACAAGTTACAAACACAAATCAGCTAAAGTATGTAGGTATAATACGTACAGGTTATAATTTATAAAATGATTTGCAGTCATTATTCCGTTCCCTCAAAATTATAATTGATTTAGGAACTAAAATAATAATAATCATGCAACAAATAGTTACTCACCCCAAAAATTCTTCTTCTGGGTCACAATAAACATTTCACGGAAAACATTCAAATTTTGGTTTGCACTCACAATAATTTATCAATTCTTAATATGTTTACAGTAATGTTACTGGAACTTTGCCTAAACAAATACAAATCATTTAATTTTTTGATATAGTCAGCAGCATTGTATATCTTACCTCTTTGAAAAGCAAACCTGAGCACATCACATAGCATCAATGTCGCCATCTACACAATAGGAGAAAAGTTGTCTTTGTATCACGGACAAGAACCATGTATTAAGGCATTTTTTACGATGTTGTTTGAACATGGTTGAAAAACACATTTGTCTTTCTAAACATTTAAAATAAGGTAGGTATATCCATAGATTTAATATACTTTAGATCTGTGGTATATTACTTGATTATTTAAGTAAAATTTTTTAAGTGCCATATTTTGCTGTTTGTAAACTGAAATAAGGTATGTGTTATAAATGTGGCATTATTTAATGATGGCAGTTATTAATTTCAAGTTTCAATATCAAAGTTTACTATAACCAGAGTAAATGTTACGTCTATATTTTGCGTCCCAATAGTTCAAATCTTATTTCCATGGTGAATATTACTATCGCAAGAAATTGCCTGATATACTTTATGACGTAACCAATGGAAATTACTGGTTGCGTGACGTTAAATTTCGGGGCCGTCACCTTTAAAACTCAAATGACACTAATGACAGTGACAACTGACGTCATTGGTCGTTTCCTTTGGTTAAGCACTGCAAGTCAGTAGTGTCACGTACATGTATTTTTATGTGATATTAAATATTTTAATTACCTATTAAGTTAAAGTGAAAATGAGTACCAAAACGAAAGTAATAGAAAAAAACGGTGGTTCTAAATCATCGTTACCCTCAGTTTGGGTTAGAGCGATTACATCTAGTTCGGAATGGCCAGATAAGGTTGAAATAGGTTAGCTTTCTTTTAAATACTGTTTTTTCAATGAAACTTTTTTTTAGGAAGAATTTCTAGATGTTATCTATTGGGCCAGACAGGCCTTAGGTGTAATATTGGGAATAGTTTGGGGTTTACTTCCCTTAAAAGGGTTTTTAGGTCTTGTATTGTAAGTCACTTTGAATATACTTGGCACTAACAGAAAATTCATTTTCATGTGTACCTTGTACACATACGACCTTGTACGTACGACATGTGTTAGTTTAACATATAATGTTTTTAGGTTTGTTTTAATTAATGCTGGAGTCATATATTTTTACTTTACTAACTTTCAAAGTGTAGACGAAGATGAATATGGAGGTGCATGGGAACTGACGAAAGAAGGATTCATGACGTCTTTCGCAGGTTTTCTTGTAAGTATACCGTTTTATATGCTCAATAAGTGTTATTAATTCTTAATTATCAAAATTTTTTAGGTTACCTGGATAATAATATATTCTGGTTTGTATTACGAAGCAGATAAATTAACATCAGAATAGACCCAGGCAATGGTAGCAAAAAACTATTTCCAAATTGTACGAAAACGTATATTTTTTTAAGAAGAGACAAAATTTAAACTAAAATTTTATATATAATTGTAGGAATAATTCTGTTTATAAGTTATACATATATTCTATCGTCTAAATTTTTCAGTTTCTTCTTTGAAAAAATGTAGTGTACTATTAGTGTTAAATATGTATATACTAGTGTTATTTATATGTATGTATAAAAATTTTATAGAATTCTTATAATAAAGATGCGAAAATAAAATAGGGGTGCCAAATATGTCTGATAAGTGAGATTATCATTTCATTGATCGTATTTCTTATAAAAAAAAAAAATTGGAAGTGCAGAGCCTTCATAAGTGTTTATGAGCCACGGACAGTCAAATTTAGGCAACCAACATTGCACGGCTGGTATGGTCGACTAAAAAAACCCTTATATCTTAGTGTCACCATGATTCGTTTACAATGAACTATGACAAACCGTTATGTTTATGTTTGATTTAATAGAATCACGTGAAAAATTACGACGGCCGGTGGAACAGAATTTTGTGTTTTAATATAATCTTGATTTCACTGTTTTAATTTGACCACAATTGAATTGCCAATGAGAAGGAAATAAAATGACTTCCAAACAAAATTAATGGTCATGTGGCCCGCAATCATTTATGCCGGCCTGTATATATATATTTTCAAATCGTGTTATCTATTTTTTAATACATTTTGAATGTATCATTATTATAAAGCTTATAAAGCAATGTCAACTTTCTCAGTACTAAAAATTCATTGTCACTTTCATAAATATACCATAATTAAATTTTTCTGTTTGTTTTTATAAACTCCAAGGCCTGTCGCAAATCATTTCAAATCCCTCGCTGTTTGCTCTGTATTAGAATTACTCAAGGAATTGTAGATATCTCAATATTTTCTTTAATTTACCAAATAATATATTTTAATTAAGGGAAAAATGTGGGTTGGTAAGTTACAGTTTATAGACCAGGGCGGATCTGTTTTGAGGTGGATGTGAGAGGGGGCAACCTTTTTTTTCTGGATTACCTTCAGTACGACTCGCATCATAAAAGTGTAGATCCCTAGATCGGGACGAGGTCCGGAACATTTTCAAAATTGCAAAAATGTTTAAAAATTTTTAAAAATACCTATTTTATCTGAGTTTTTTACTTATATCTTGGTACCTATGCATTTTGGAAGAATATTGAAGAGGAAAAAAAGTTTTAGAATTGAATTTTGCACAATATACTGGAAGTTAAAAATGTTTAAATTTATTACCGATGTTGCAAAATAGCAGTAATTGATGAGAAAAGGCAAATAATCAAGTTTTTTCAATAATTATTTTAAAATATTTTAATTGCTCCGAGGGCATTCTAATTTTGGTAAAGAAAACTTTAAAGTATAATAAAACAACACACCAAATTTAATTAAAATCGGTTTGATAGTTTTCGCAAAATAATTTTTTGAAAAATATTTTGAAAAAAATTTTTGAATTTTCAAAATGTAGCACAACCTCAAATAAAGCATCTAGATACTTGAAAATTTTTTCACATAGAAAAGACTGCTTAACCTTTCAAATGGTTTTTGAAAAATTCAAATCGGTTGATTAGGACAACCACAGTAACAAATTAAAAAATTTGTTTACTTATAACGAGCGTTCAAATAAAAACGTGGTCAAGTTGGTTCTGAAAATTTGGACGTAGGGCGTAGCGTATAGCAAATGAACTTAAATGTCATTTGTCAAAGCGCTATATCGCCGCTATCAATTTGAATATTTTCGTTTTAAAAAGCGTTTAAAATGATGTTTTCTCAAGAACAAAAAGTGTTTATCATAGAGTCCTACTTTAGAAATGGACGCAAGATTGATGGAATATGGAAGTATTCTATTGAGGAATGTTTCATAGAATTTCAAAATCAATTTCCCGGCGTTGTTCCGTACAAAATTTTTCAAAGTGCAGTTCAGCGTTGTGTTAATGTTTTTCGTGAAACGGGCAGTGTAACAAGAAAAGAAGGAAGCGGCCGACCTAAAAAGCGGACTGAAGAATTAAAAGAAAATGTCCAACAAATAATGGAAAATGCGCCAAGAACTTCTGTACGTGTTTTATCACAAATGGTGGGAGTATCAGTCGGTACCTGCCACAAAGTGTTAAAAAAAGATTTGCGTTTGTTCTCCTATCGTTTAACTTGTCAGCAAGAACTTCATGAAGTTGATTTTCCGCGACGGGCTGTATTTTGTGAATGGTTTTTAAACAACTACGGTGAACTTCATAATATCACCTTTTTTTCTGATGAAGCCTGGTTTCATTTAAGTGTTATAACAAGGAGGGGGACACTTTCCGCAGCTCCTTTAATTATTATATATATTATTATATTATTGTTATCACGATTATTCTTTAAAATAAAGTTATATAGTCATTAACGTTATTGAAACTGACAGCTGCTATACAGCTCGTTGAGAAATGAGGTTAAGTTGGTCGCTATAAGCTACGCCCTACGTCCAATGTGTCAGAGCCAACTTCGACCACGTTTTTATTTGAACGCTCGTTATATTTGAACACTCTGAATATGAATGTATTTAGTTATAATTATAACAATTATTTAAATAATTTTTGTTTAAACAAATTAAAAAAAAATATTTGGAAATTAATTTTTTTGTTAAATACAGATAAAATTAAGAAAAAACAGTACTTTAAAATTATAATTTTTGAAAGAAACTAAACTGCAAATTGATGTGTAATCTAATTGTTTAAAAATAACAAAGAGTGTTAACTTTAAAAATTTACTGTGGCCGTCCTAATGAACCGATTTCAATTTTTTTAAAAACCATTTGAAAGGTTGAGCGGTCTTTTCTATGTGAAAAATTTTTCAAGTGTCTAGATGCAACATTTTGAAAATTCTAACATTTTTTTTTCAAAATTTTTTCAAAAAATTATTTTGCGAAAACTATAGAACCGATTTTAATGAAATTTGGTGTGTTGTTTTATTATACTCTATAGTTTTTTTTACCAAAATTAGAATGCCTTCGGAGAATTAAAATATTTTAAAAAAATTATCGAAAAAAACTTGATTATTTGCCTTTTTTCATCAATTATTGCTATTTTGCAACATCGGTAATAAATTTAAACATTTTTAAGTTACTGTATATTGTGTAAAATTCAATTCTAAAACTTTTTTCCTCTTCAATATTCTTCCAAAATGCATAGGTTCCAAGATATAACTAAAGAACTCAGATAAAATAGGTGTTTTTAAAAATTTTTAAACATTTTTGCAATTTTGAAAATGTTCCGGACCTCGTCCAGATCTCGGGATCTACACTTTTATTATGTGAGTTGTACTGAAGGTATTCCAGCAAAAATTAGCTTGCCGCCTCTTACATCCGCCCTGGTCTATTAGTAGATGTTCAAATTTTCCAATAAAAACAGTGATGAATAAATAATTGATACTTTTATTTAAAGTATAAAAAAGATTAGTACACAAAATGGAAGCATTTTTACACTACATGTGTATATAAAAATTACATATGATACACATTAAAAAAAAGGGAAAATATAAACATTTGATCACCGAAGTACAAGACACATCTATGCAACTTCATTAAAAAGCAATTAAAAAATATAATTTATATACAAGTGTAGATTAAATTTTACTTTTAGATCTGTAGGAAATGTAGTCGAAAATGTAAAAAAAAGGAAAACAGTATTGGACGTATCACAAAAACAAATGAGATCAGATTAAGAGCTTTCTCTTCCTCGTTTTTAGTTGCATATTTTTGAATATTAAAAATATAAATAGTTAAAAGGATTGTGGTGTTTTTGAAACGCATACAAGATAAGAAACTACTTTATATTTCGTATTTCTACTGCCAGTAGATTTTTTAAAATTTAACCAATTTTTAAAGTGAAAAAGTGCATGGCAATTGTTTGAGTGAACGTACAAAGGTAGTTTAAAGAAAACCCTTGAAAAAGTGATCTAAGCAAAAAACAGACTAAGCCAATACAGAAATTCTACACTGCAAACGATATGGCAACATGGAAGGTATTTGTAAATTTTCGTTAAAATGCATTTAGAATAACAAAGCGCGACGTTTAGATGTCTATTTCTAACATTCGTTATTTGGCTTTTTTTTTCAGTCGATCGTTAGTAACATCTACAAACAATATCTATTGTGATGCGTGGCTTCTTAAAAGTAACACTGAACGAATAGAATTCGAAATCCCATTGCAGTATTTTTATATGTTACGATCACCATTTTATATGTTACGATCAGATTTTGTAACTGTTGAATAATCCGCAGAAAAATAAATTAGAAAATATTTTAACGAAAGATGTTTATCTTTTTAAATACAGAGCATAACAGAAATAAATGTCTTTTTGGTCTAATAATTTTTCTGAAAAATTTTTAAGATCATATAATTTTCTCAAGTTGCAAAAGTTTGGAACACGGGGCAAATGTGCGAGATTCGTTGAAATTTATTAGGCAAAAGTTGTCGCTATTCCCGAGTTAAATGCACGGTTTTAATTTCGTCATTTATTTTTGGGACACCCTGTATATTACAATAACCGCTGGAATTAAGTTGTTTTATGGGGAAATTGCTTGCAATTCCAGATAAAAATACAACACTGGCATTTTTGGAATGTATTTCTAAACTACAACCGATATTGCAGCCGAATCACTACAAATTATTTAAAAATTTGATTTACTAAATACCTAAGCAGAAGCATCCAGTTAAAATAATAAAAAAAAAACTAATAAAATTCAAATGCTAAAAATGTCCGGTCAAAAATCAACTTATGGATTCAAGGTACGTATTTGGAAATTAGTATTTTAGTAATTTTTTCAGTCTAATGAATCACAATGTGTGAAATTAAATGCTTGTCACAAAGTGGATGTTTTTTAATTTTTTTGAGTAGAACATACTACGTTTTGTGAAAATTCATCCAACGTCACGACATAAAAGTATTAAAATAGGATCAAACTGTGTTTATTAACCCATTTGCATTAATAATACCGAATTTAGTAAAAAATAAGTCTTATAATTGTCTTTAAACATTATATGTCGATTTCGCTGATGCTTATTTCTAGCATTTGAAGTTTTCTTACGCTACACGCTACACATAGGCCAACCAATAGCGATTTTTTGGCACACTTAAATGTTACAGCAAATTTCGTGTATTACTTTTTGAAAAATACTTAGTATTTTGATTTCCCAAGCAAAGTCGTGAACAATTTTTTTAAACAATAAAAACTGCAAAAAAATGACGTTTTCTTGTTTTTTTTATATAATATCTCGAAAAATAATGATGGAATCGTCTTACTCTCAATAGGATTTTTGTAGAGAATAAAGAAACCTATAAAGTGGTGGTTTGTGCAACCCGATCGGTTCATTTTTTACAGAGAAAATCTGGAAAAACCTCTAAAATAGACCTTTTTCGAAAAATTCATAACTCCGTCAAATTTGAGGCTGAAAAAACAATCCTGTGGAAAAAGACAGATAATATGTAGTTTGATCATGCGCAAGATGATTTCTGTCCGATGCATAGTTTTTTCGCAATTGCATTATAAACAAATTAGGGTATTTTTTTGCACAGCGTAGCGATTTATCAAAAATGGTCCGATTTAAATTCTGAAAACGGCATCTGAAAGTAGACGACAAAATCTCCAATGCTCTAAAATTGCCCTTGAAAGCCGCCCGAAACAATCGAAAGTCGGGTAGTGGTAGTAGGGGAAGCAGCGAGCAGAGGACTCTGGCTCGAGCATACTTTCGATTGTTTCGGGGGACTTTCAAGGGCATTTTTAGCATATTTCCCATCATTCAGGTGAAAATCCGAGATATGCAAATTGGAGATCTACTTTCAGATGCCGTTTTCAGAATTTAAATCGGACCATTTTTGATAAATCGACACGATGTGAAAAAAACACTTTGATTTTTTTTATAATGCATCTGTCATTTTCCGCAAGATTGTTTTTCCAGCTTCAAATTTGACGCAGTTATGAATTTTTGAAAAAAAGATCTATTTTAGAGGTTTTTCCGGATTTTCTCTGTAAAAAATGAACTGATCGGGTTGCAGCACAAAAAACCATTTTATAAGTTTTTCATTCTCTACAAAAGTCCTATTGAGAGTAAGACGATTCCATCATTATTTTTCGAAATATTATAAAAAAAAACAAAAAACTGGCATTTTTTTGCAGTTTTGCAAATTGTTCACGACTTTGCTAGGGTACTAATAAAGTAGTACTAAACATACTAAGTATTTTTCAAAAGGAAATACATGAAATTTGCTGCCATATTTAACTGCAAAAACAGCCTCTTTTTTCGCACTATTGGTTGGCCTAACGGTGATAAATGTACTTTAAACAGCTTAAAATAAGAAAGCGTAAAATACCAGTAAAATAGATCGGTAAAAAAATCAAAAAATTACATAATTTTTAAAACGTTAAAATGCTCCTTTAAAAAAAAATGTGAACACACAGATTAACTCGTTAAACCCTAAATGTACATTAAATATCGAGTCGATTTATTAAAATACGTGAAGTCTAAAAAATAATTTTGTCCCTATATAATAACGTGGCAGTCAAGAATTTTAATTCTAATCCAAAAATTAATTGATTTCTGTTTCTGAAAATATATGCCTACTATAAAAGCCGCCAAGGTAATAAAAATACAACAATGAAGTTTTTTAATCTACACAGATTTCTAGAGAAACTTTTTTTTTGTGTTTACGTTTGAAGACTAAAATATAATTAATTATCTACTTATGTGTGCATCCTCCGTTTCCCTACAATTATAGTTGCTGTCCCTCCTTTCCTCCACGTTCATAGCTGACTGGCTTTGTTTCTCAGATGTTATCCCCTACAAGTTTATTTACAAAAACGTCCATCACATACTGAACAAAAAGATTATATACCCTGCAAATCGATAGTTTTCGAGACGCATGGTGTCGAGTCAAAAGAAAAATACCTTATCTAAAACGTCTCTGAAGGCGTTCGATATAGAGTGACGAAACTTAGTCTAATGAAAGGCAAAAATCCACTGAATTCCGCTATGCACCAGCCGTGAATATATTAGGAGTTACTTTCACAAAAAACTCCAGAATCAAACGTCTTCGGGGATATTTTAGAAAAGCTGATTTTTTTTATATTTCAACACTCTGTATATAAAAAACTATTGATTTGTGGATGCATGTATATCACAAATTAAAGTTTGTCAAGTTACTTAATTAACGCCCTGTATTTTAATACACAGGGCGTTGCAATATTGCACTGATAAAATTCCGCAGGTATTTTTTAACCAAAATAATCGCGTAAGTTCAGATAATCTTTTTTTTATCGGTCAAAGAGTCACCTGAAAAATTTTGCCAGTTAAATATTGCAACGCATTTCAGTATTGTTAAGTTTTTTAAATAATCACAACGTGCTAAAATATATTAAAAGCCAATGAAACAGGAATTATACTTGAAACCGATCACTTTGAGGGACACTACAAAACTAGGACTGACGATCTGTCTTATCTGCAGTTTTACAGTAAAAATAAATCAGTTCTAATATGGTTAATTTTTCAAAAGCATAATTAATTTAGAACGACCAACTTTTGAAATAAATGTGTTCCGAAGAAAATTAAATTATTTAAAAGCGGTAAGTTGTTCTCATAATATTAAACATGAAGTGTTATTTGTATGGAAATTAGTTCGAGTCATTAGTAACATATAAATACATGCAAGATGCAAAAATATGCAAAAAAAATGTTAAGTCACTGGTTTGTTTAGTAGAACGCATCGATTAAATGAAAATTAATAAACAGCTGAGGATCAAACGTGTATTTCATTGGCAATAAAAGTATGTTCTCACAAAGATTTTTTATTTTTTTGACGTTTACAAAACGAGAACTTCATTAAGTCGTTAAACTTTATGTGATTTCTAGTTGGAAAAGTCAATGTGAGAAAATACTAAAAAAGTATCGATCACAATTATGTACACAAAAAGAAAATTAAATAAGTTAGAGTTTCTAAAATGCAAACAAAATAGAACGATAAATAAAAAATACCTTATAGCGGCTCAAAAACTTGAAATCTCCACGATCTGGAAAATAATTCTGCAAAATGCCTTTCAAAAAAAAAGAAAAAATGAAATTAAAAGTCGCAAAATAAAGCAAGGGTTCGGGCACAAAATTTAAGCAAAGCGTAACAATAACTTAAAATTTTTAATTTTTGATCAACTTGAACTGAACAGGATTAACATTAAAAATTGATCTCGACTTCACAGTTAATTTTCTGGCAAATGTCTGATTTAAAATTTTTTTAAATACAGATTTATCTAGTAACATCGTCCACATGTATATGCGCGCGAAGGATAAAGCGTGTCAGATATTATGATTCCATGGGCATATCACTTTAGAGGGTTCAAAAAATTGTTAAAACTAGAACACCAAATAGATATGTCAATTTAGGTAAAAACTGGATTATCTT
Source organism: Anoplophora glabripennis (assembly GCF_000390285.2). NCBI lineage: Eukaryota > Metazoa > Arthropoda > Insecta > Coleoptera > Cerambycidae > Anoplophora > Anoplophora glabripennis. The sequence continues at coordinate 286,247 of NW_019416568.1, forward strand.
TACTTTTTATTCATAGAAGCTACCCTCGTACACCTTCGTATGCTTTCTTCTTTTTTTTTTATTATGAAAAATTTTCGTTTTCCATATATGACACTATTATTTTTTCAAAATACTCTCTTTGTCATATGAATTTCGTTCTTTTCTATTACGATACTTTTCCGATTTCATTTTAAGTAAGAACTAAAACTTTTCAGGACAATCAACGCAAAGCTTAAACTTCTGCGGCTACAATTTGAATTTTCTTTAACGTTAGCAGTTCATTTTTAAAATAATATCCGTAAATACTGGTACTGAGGAAAAAACTTAATCTTTTCTCACACTGTATACGCTGATAATCAAAATTTCGATAAAAATTTGTTTTCAGATTCAGAAAATTAGATTGGCCGAAAATCTACTTCGAAATTAAAACCAATTTTTAATGGTTTATTAATTTTGTGCACAAGTTTACTTTTAGAAGTAAATTTCTAACATATTTGGTTAAAAAAAAACAAAAAATTCTAAGTTATCTATAAACAAAAAGTATTAATCAACAAAAGCTTCAAATAATGATACGACGAAGCTGTCCCAAAATGAAAATGAAATAAGACTGAAAAAAAATGTACACTTACCGCCTCTTTTAAGCTTGACATCTTTCGCGATTCGTCTGTCTATCGAAGAAGATTCGGAACTATCCAAAGCCTCTGCGGAATCTGGAGTGTTCCCAGTAGAATTGTTGGGAGACGATCCGTCGCTCAACAAACTTAAATCCCCCGATTTAGCCTCTGAATTAACCATAGACCACGGCCTCGGTTTGGGAGCTATTGCCGGACCATGCTTCGATTTCAGTTGTTTCGTAGAATCATTTTCATCTGCAAATAAAACAAATAAAACAATTTAATTTATTATCATCGTTATTTACCTGTTTTTGACCCATCGGGTGATATTTTAGACAACGTACTTCCAGGAGAATGGTCGAAACTCGACTCGGCGGCAAGGCTACCGTCGCTGCTCTCTTGAGACATCAAACTGTCCCCCGTTAGCCTTCTAGTAAGGGGGGAGGCTGAATCTATGGTAGTTTTTCTTAAAAATGACGGCGAGAATTTCTCCAAATTATCCGTCGATCTAGACCTAGGAGCTGGATTCATTAACCCTGGAACGTTTAACGATTAAAACGGTTATTAGACAACGGTTACGTTCTAACCTCTAAGTAACGGCGAGTTTCTACTGAGCTTGGGAGTTTTTCTGTCCTCGCTAAGCACGGGCGAGGAAAACTCGTGGTTGGGACTTCCATCGGCTTGAAACGAATGGCAGTCGTCCGATGTTGGTGTTACGGAGCCTGGACGGAAGAAAGAGTCTAATCCTTCCACTAAATCCTGCGATACCGAGTCTGCCACGTCTGGCGGCTTTACAACCGGCCTCGTGGGGGCTCTAGTCTTAGCTCTGCGTGGACGACCTACGAAACGCGTCTCAAGTCATATAAAACTCATCTTAAGTAATGCGATATCAAATGGAATTCGTAAAACATATAAAGATGTCTAAAAATATTGGAATTGATAAATCGAACAAAAAAAAAGGGACAGTTCTGATATGTGCAGTTAAATTTTAATAGAATGCCAAAATTGGGTCAGAAACGTAATGACAGGCAACACTGATAAGTATGCACATACAACCGAGTTTGGAACTGCCCAGTAGCGGCGTAGACAAAAGCAGTGCAGTTTACAAAGTGAATTATAAATTGACTATTCGATTTAAAAAAATAATAATTTCGGATTGATGTTCTGGGGAACATTATCCCTAAATGAAAATTTAACTTGCGTTTGGAATTATGCCTTAAAAATGTTACTTCAACAAGTGCTGTTTAGTTGTGCATCTTCTTGATACCAAATGGAAAAAAAAAACAAGTGGGTTAACTAACCTTTGTTGAGGAAAATGCCTTTGACTAGGTGCTGCAGCTGGTGACTAGCGTTTGGAAGTTCCGTAACGGAATCTTCTTCCTCCGAATTATGAGGAAGGGAAGGTAATAAACTGGGTATATCGTCAGCTGACAGGCCTTCTACACTATCAACAACAGATTTAGGCCTCAATTTCCTTCCATGCAAACTTTTTCTTTTTATCGATAAATGAGGGGTTGCCTAATAGAAATATAATACAAATCAGCAAGATCGCTCGAAATTTATTTTTATACTAAAATCTACCACAGAATCGCAGATACTCGTATGCAATAAATCAAAGTGCAAACTTGACTGACTAATAAAAAAAGTGGATCAAACTTTTCACATTACATTATTACATCCAGTATTCTAATAAAATTACATATAATTACACTAATTACATAGTCTACAAAAGTACTTACTAAATTCAAATATTCCAATTTCTGCGTGTGAAGGAGCAATTTAAATCATTAATTAAACCATTTCAAATAAATTTAAACACACTTACCAAAGGAGAATGATCCGACTGGTGACTGCTATCAGTTATGGAAATATCACTGGCACCATGCCGAGAACTATCCGAGCTACTCAATCTAGACCTACGTGGCGGAGAGTCTATTCTTATTGCACTGGCATCACCGACTAATATTTTGTAGCTCCTCATCAAAGCCTCGTAAACTTCATCTGTTACCTGTTCTGATAATTGTGAGGCAATCATAATATTTAACTCCCTAAAAAACATTATACTCAAAATCAGCCAATAATAACTACTAGATATATGCCAAAAAGCATTTTTTGTACATGTTTGTGCGATTTTAAACTTTTTCGACCCCCCTCGTATTCCGGTGGACTTATTCAATTTCCCTCGTATACATTTCAACTTTTGATGTTTGACCTTTGACAATTTTAACATTTGAGAAATTGAGGTTATGTTAAACTGTATTTTGTTCGTTTCACGTGTAAATATCAACAAAGGCATGGAAAATATTCCTCAAATACCAAAAGAAGCTCCAAATATATTGGTAACAGGTACCCCGGGGGTGGGAAAATCGACGTTATGCCAGCACCTTTCGGAACTAACTGGTCTGCAATGGTTAGAGATATCCAAGTTAGCAAAAGACCACAACTGCTTAGAAGAATACGACGAAGTGTATCAGTGTCCGGTCCTAGACGAAGACAAGCTTTTGGATGGGTTGGAAGAAGTAATGTGCAGAGGAGGAAATATCGTTGATTACCACAGTTGCGAATTCTTCCCCGAACGGTGGTTTGATGTAGTTTTCGTGTTACGTGCCGATAACACTACTCTTTATGATAGGTTGGTTGGTAGGGGATACTCGGGAAAGAAATTAGAAGATAATATCGACTGCGAGATATTTCAAACGATTTTGGAAGAAGCCAAAGCTTCTTACAAGGAAAATATCGTTCACGAACTTTACAGTCGGACTCCGGATGAAATGCAAGATAACGTAAATAAAATATGTTTATGGTTGCAGCAGTGGTTTGAAGACAAACAGAAGACATAAAATATATATTCAGTAAATAACGTTTTGTAAATATTTAAAGTAAGGCAATTATAATTATAAATAATTACCTTGTTCTGTTCATTATGTCTATTCCGGCTTGCTGCTTGATACAAGTCGTAACGAAATCTAAAGGAATCTGTTTCTTTTTCCTGCATTCCTTCTTGATATCCTGAACCGTCTGCTCATCGTGTAAAACATAAGGACACTGGTCCTTACAACACTTTAACATTTTATCCGTAGTAATCTACGAAAAAATAAATTTACTACCTACCTACAATCGTTAGTGTGATTTACCTGTACATAATCGCAAATACTGGCATGTATATCACAAGCGACTTGCTGCAATTTATCTTCTACAGGGTGTTTGTCGTCCCTGTGTTGCGCCACTTCTTGCAGTCTAACTAAAAGCTGCTTGGAGTTCTCCGCATCCTGAATAACACCCGTCGCATGATTAATATCGTTATTGGAGGTGATCGACTCGCCAGCCAAGTTCTTAATAGCATCCTGAGTCTGAACTACGAGCCTATCTAAAGCCTGCTGTTTGGAGGTGAGGAGAAAACCAGGTTGAAGTGGGAACGATTTTAACCGTTGTTGCTTATAAGAGATGTTACGATTTAATAGATCCTGAATTTTTCTCATAAGCACGTCCGTCCTCTCCGCGTTGGCCTTCATGCAAGGGGTTATGTCGAAAATAGGAAACGGCATGTATTGCACCGTCCTGTTGCTCTCCAGGGCGTAAGCTATGTCATTGTACCCCTGTAACGTTATATTGTTCCTATCGTAAATGATTGTTTTGAGTTTATTATTAATCTGTAGAGCTTTCGCTAACAATCTAGCACCGGAATCACCTATTAAATTGCCGCTTATGTCTAACGTTTCTAATGACTTGTTGTCCCCCAGGGCATTCAGCAAGTTGAACATGTCCGTGCGCAGCCGGCAGTCGGGGATTATGAGCGACTGCAAGAGACACTCGTCGTCTTGCACGATCTGGACCACGGCGTCCATTATTAGGGACATGTGCTTCTTCATGCTTCGACCCATGTTTAAATGTTTCAACGACTTATTTTTACTTATTGCTATCACTACGTTGCTCAAGTCTGAGTCCATGTCTGAAACGGAAACAATTTAGTCATTCGAAAATTTGAGGGAACGTTAACTCACTATTCTCAGATATATCTAGACTAGAAATACATCGAACGCCGTGCACACACGACTCCAAGACGTGCGCGCCCTGGCTTCCCAGTCCACAGTTACTTATGTCTAGGATCATTTCTTTGGTAAATTCATTGCAAGCCAGTCCTAACAATAAATTTCTAAAAACAAACGGGGAGTTATTTTAATAAAAGTATTTCTCATGGGGGTAACCACACGACCAAAAAATGTACATGTATCGCAGAAATTCCATGATTTCAAGATGTCCCCCCCAATCTTTACGATTGCCAGCGAATGATTCAAACTGATTACAAATAATGTTTTTTGTTTCATTTTCTATATCTACAGGGTCGGAAAGTCCCCATGGTTCATCGACCGTTACGTGAGAGCGATAAAGAAAATCATAGAAATCCGTGCGATGGAGAAAGATTGCTATAATGAAGGCATCTAATAGTCACCGCCCATTTCGCCCTTCCACAAATAAGATCCGGATCGTATCCTTATCTTTCTCCATCGCACGGATTTCTATGACTTTCTTTAACGCTCTCACGTAACGGCCGATGAACCATGGGGACTTTCCGACTCTGTATATCTAAATTGAACTGGTTTCAAGAAAACTGCAGTTTATTTTGTAAATAGTTAGATGTTTTACAGGATTTAAAAGAATTTATTAAGTATCAAATCAATTTGAACAAACGTCAAAATATTTTTGCACACAATTTAATCAAAAAACCTATTAATAATCGTATTAAATCAATTTTACTTTTTTTTACAATAAAAGTACAATTTTCTCGGAAACAGTTTGAATCCGATCACAGTATATCTGAACTTTTATGTGCTCAATACAGCGTGTTCAGTTGATCCTGAACACCCTTGTAAAGTTAGTCTAAACTGCATGATTTCAAGGATTTCTTTTCATATAGAACCCCTCCTCGGTACTTAGTAAACTTATTACGATGGCTAGATATAAAAAAAAACTATAAATCCATTTAAATTAAACGATTTGTTATTGTGGAGAAGATGTAGGCGGTTTCTTTTTAAAGCCATGGGATTGAAGGCAATTTCTGCCCGATTGTGACCGACGTCCTGCTAAAATGCACATGTATTGCGGAGGGTGGTTACCTCGTTACCGCCACTACGCCATCCACGAATTTTATACTTACTTCAGTGCTTCTTGAGGTAATTTACAGTGAGACATGTTAAGATACTTAAGATTAAGGGTTGTACTAAAAAACTGCTTAAATGATATGGGCGCCTCTTTGCTCTTCTTACTACTAAACGGATTCCTAGAGATATTTAAGTGAACTAAATTTGTCGTACAGCCTCTAACTAAAGCACCGAAAAGCTAAAAAAAAAAAGAGAAACGGCAATTACTTCCCCACAAGCGCGTATCGCTTACTCACGTTTTCAAGGATGACATCAGTTGAAGAAATATCAACGTGTTGCAGAGCATTTGGTTGAGCCAAGAAGTTGTGGAAGTGCTGAAACGGAAGAATAAATAAGATTACGGAATTAACGTAACGCATTAAAAACTTACACTAATATCGTCTTTAAGATTATTTCCACTCAAGTTGAGGTAGGTTAGAGTGGTCGATGAACTAGAATTATTACAGAGGGCACTAAACAGATTGTTAACGCCCTTCGAACTCAACCCACAATGCGCCAAATTTATGTGGACCAATCCTTTATTGAGCTTTGGAATACAGTTCCCCAAGTATGTAGCACCTGAAACGTGTATGGACGTCAAATAGTTTGAATAAAAGTCGTACGAATGTATACATTACCTTTATCTTCGATGGGATTATGCGACAAATCGATGGTATGTAAAGCTGTAGCGAGGTTTAGTTTTAGAACATTTGATAGCTTATTTACAAAATCCGCTTTAAGACCTAGATTATCCAGGTAAATTTCTTCTAAATTCAGGGACTTCCTCAACACGTGTAAGATCCTATCTATGTTGTCGTGGGAGAGCTTTACCTGATTGGCACGCAGTTTCGTAAACCAAGTGTTATATTCTAGAGCACTTATTATCGGTATCAGATCCCTGAAAAGCATTTACGATGTTATATCAGCTGCTTGTGCTTCAGTATTCTCCAACACACTTACTTTTGATCCAAGTATTCAAAGTCTTTAAGGCTCAGTTCTCTCGTGTTTAACGCTACATATATATTATCCACATCCCAAGCTACCTCTTCACGATACGTCATTCCATGAAAATCACACATGCAGGCGTACTGGGTCGAAAAGCCCCCACATGGTCCTACTTCTCTTCTACTGCTTGCTATGGCTTCTAAGTCTCTTAATTGTTGCAATCTAGTATTTGGTATAACTTCAATCTAGAAATAATGTATAAAAGTCTCTGGATTTACGCAAGTGATCGCAAAACATACTTTTCTTATGATGTGCTGTAGTGGGACAGTGGGGAAAATGTTTCTAATAGCGTTATTCAGAGCAGAAATCATATTATCCACTTCGGTACTACATGTAGAGTCCTCCCCTACCAAGAACGAGTAAACCTTATCGTTTACCGTGAGACTTAGTTGATTGCCCCTTTTGCTCTCTAACGCTTGTATTTCCAAGTAATGAAAATGGCAATCGATCTGCAAAGGTCACAATTTTTACGAGATATTTAAAATGTCCAGTTGCAATTACTTACTTTTGTTGGCACCTTTGCAGTGAGCAGTAATATTCGACATGGTGAAAACACCTATAGATTGAAAAAACAAATGTTTTAATTTTTGCAATTATGACAATCATACGATATTTTTTTATGACTGTTAGGATGTTTTAATAAAATCCAATTCAGATTATTCATTTTATTTTCAAATATACATATTTTTTATAAAATTAAACGTTTTACATATTACTTTGATACATAATTACTTCGTTTAAAATTAAAGTTATTGGTCGTTCAATTTACAAATATCTTCGTATTCTACACCACATAATTTCCGTCCTTTTAACACTCCCGATGCTATTTCAATGTCCACACAGAAATTCCTCTCATCCAAAGATAATAAAGTTGCTATTTCACCCCTATAAGCACCGTTCACAACTTTCACTAACTTGCCTATAGCTGGGATAACGGTCTCTAAATGTTCTTGATCTATTTTCAGTTTTTTACCACTCTCGAATAATTTGACTATAGCGACATATTTTCCAATAACTTCACGAATCACACCTTTTTGTTTATAAAAATCTTCTCCTAAGCTTTTTGTCATAACTTTTACGATAATATCTTCAGTAATCCAGTAATCTTTACGGTTTTTCTTTTCTCTCTCTATCTCTTCCTGTTCCTTTATTTCATCAAGAGCAGTTTTCTTCTTGTTTTCAGCCTTGCTTCTTTTAACGTCGCCATTTTTACTCGGTTCCGCTGGTCTTTTAAAAATCTTTTCTGCAACGACTGGAACAGAAGTCTTACTATTTTTTAGTTTTATATCCAATTTTAAAGTCTCCTCCTCATTCTCTCTAATTAATTCTGAATAGACTGGCTCAACAGACGGGCCAGCCTTTTCTTTATCAAGTTTAGCTTGTTTTTCAATAAATTCCATTCGTTTTTCTTCATCGTTTTTATCCATTTTAAGTTTCTTCTTTTTCTTTTCTTCGCGTTCCACAGTTTCTGGTGATCTGTCGATATATGTGATAAACCACCCCTTTTCTGTCTCATCCACAATAGCTTGCCCAGTTCTACCTAGCCATTTCACAAACCCTGTTAATGTAACCCATCTAGTACCATTCATATGTATGTGATCGCGATCGTGGATGTATTCCTGGTAAACTCTATTTGCATTCACCCTTTTAGTGCCAAATTGTCGCCTCAAAATTTCCATGTAGCCCTTTGCAAATTGAAACGAGAAATCATCGATATACCTTTTTGAATTGTCCGCAAATAAAAGCAGTTGTCGTTGATGGGATTCAGACATTGTGTGGCATTTAAATCCATTTTCATCTCTACACTGTTTTTGACACATTTGGCAATACCATCTCAATTTCTGAAGACCTTTTGCCTTCATTTTATTGGAGAGGTATTTTGGGGTTCCAACTTCTGCTTTCCCCATTTTGTTATCTATATATTATTACTGTTCACAAGAAAATCGTTTACTTTAAAATTAACCCTTAATAATTGTGATTGATAACAAAAACATCACAAACAGAAACCAATTATTTGACATTGATAAACAGATATGACTGAAGTTAGTTGTTAGCTCCTCCCGATTGGGAGGATCTAATACCAACATATTAATTTAAAATATTTCTATATGGCGGAACATTTAAAATCGTTATACGTGACAGAAAAATACATTGCCAGCAATTATGCATCTCGTGCCTCTTTATATATCTTAAATAGCTATATCACAGGTAATTCCTACTTACCAGAACCCTATTTTCAGTCTTGTCCCCTTTTGTTTCCAGGCGAACCACATTTTTGAAGAGTATTTTTACTTTATTTCCAACAGAGGATTTAATACTATCTGTTAACAAAACAAAAAAACTAATAAAACATATTTCGTTATGAGACAAACTAGAAAATTACAAAAATAGACATACCCAACAAGACATATTTATTTCTGTAAATATCATTATCAGAATTTGCCTTATATTTTAAAGATTCTCCAAATAAGAAAAAATTAATATGCAGTGTTACACTAAAATCAAAGTACAAAACTAAAAAATTACGATAGTTAAGAAATGATTAGGACATTAAAGTTTTTGTTAAAATTATAAGAACTGAAATTAGTATTAAGAAAACTTAATAGTTTTCCACATGAAAAAATATTCAACAGAAATATAGATAAAGAAACAAAAATTTTAGTTTGCAAAACTTAATTATTTCTGGTTAAAATAAATAGTTTTCAATTCATATTATTAAAAAATTATTGCAATTTTAGGGTCAGTGGGTCACTTCCATGTACTACTGACCATTCAATTAATTTGTTAATAATTAATTCAGAGAAAACAAATGGTTTCAAATTAATTTGAAACACATGAATCATAGATGTGTGACTAATTCCAGTGAACTACTATGCAATACATTTCTCATTTTTTAGTTTTTCACGGTCAAAAAATATAAACAGTAGTATTGCAAAATAATTTGTCATCGATATTTTGACACTCCCCTTTGAATGAACGGAACTGTAAACATAGTATTTTTATTTTCTCTGTAACAAAAAAATGCACTCACCATTTAAATCCTTTGTAAGTTGTGATCGGGTAGACATAATTTAAACAAATAAAACACAAATACCTCATTTAATAAGTGTTATTATTAATCATTTTACTTAAATCCCAAACAAAAAAGGGGACTTATTTAGCTGTCACTGTCATTTTCGGGTTATTAGGGTGGTGGTGTTAGTGAATTTTTGTGGATTTTGCAAATATCACCATTACATGAAATCCCTAAAAATGGTCGAACTTTACATTATAACTAATCAAGAAGCAATTGGCTATACTGATGATTATGAAAGTAATTTTTAGATTCCATCATTGGCTATACTGGCTTCCATTGAACGTAATTTTCAGGAGAAGAAGATGAAGAAAAATTATGTCGAGTAGATAAAACCTACTATAAAATTAACTTTTGCAGTGAAAATGTCATTCATTAATGTTTTTGATCATTTACACTATCCTAATATTCAATAACTTATCTTCTTTCTTATGTGATTAATTATGTCATTTGTAGTGCTGTTTTCTGTTAGAAGATTAAGTATAAGACGTAAGTATTTTTTATATTTGTAAAATTTCGTTAAGAATTATGTACATAACCTAAGTTATATAAAATAATTGCAATTAAAATATACTAAACTGTAAACCTATATCAATACAATTGTTCGAATTAGGAATCTCTTTACAGAATTTGGAAATTAATAGTTCAAAATTGGGAAAAATTTTCTTTGCAATTAAAGATGGAAAACACTTATAGTGATTTTGTAAAAAATATCCAAGAATCGTTGAAGCAAGGGAACACAGAGTATGCCTTAGAAGCCTTCAGAGACAACAAATACAGTGCCGAAATACAAAATAATTCTTGGGATTTGGTACCTGTCATTTGTGAATTTTTAACAGCAAGTCATAAGGAACAAAATTCAGACGTGTTCAAATGCTGTGAACAACTAATCAACGTAGTTGCAGACAACTCTAATCCGGAAGAAGCCTTGCTTCAATTTATAGAAGAAATAGAGGAATCCACCGATGATACAAAATTTTTAATGTTGTTAACGCCTATTCAAAAAATTATATTTCGAATTCCAAAAAAGCGTTTGAACTCTCTAGCATGGTGTTTAAATGCAATACAAACTTATATAAACAAATGTGAGGTGCCAGAAGATGTTAATTTGGTTGGCAAGGAGAAACTTCTTTTGGATAATAATGAGGATACTCAGAGAATTGTGAAGTTATATTCAGAGCTATTAGTATTTTATGACGGATTCCTTAATGAATTGGAAACAGAATCTGCAGATGTGCATGAACGTAGTAAAATTATTTGTAAATTCTTGGTACAACTTCTTGGAAAACCCCTGGTGTATTTAGACATGGAAATTTTTGATGGAGTCAAAAGTAAAGCGAGACTTATAGCTGAGAACCTAGTAGTGAAAATTTTTAAAGTTGTTAGTAATCCTCTTGTATTAATTGAAATGCGTTTTGATTTAGAAAATACTGCTCTTATAAAGCCTAATACTCTAGGGATAGCGGTGTTGTTTTATCTAGTCTACTCGCAAGAAATTTTGATCGAAATTGTTCCGAAAGTCTATTGCCCCATATATTTTTTCCAAAACTGTCTACACCTTGTAACTTCATTGTTAGAAATAAATCAACAAATGTGCACTGAAAAAGGCCTTGCTCTAGCGCTAGCTCTAATGCAGCGTATAAAGTTTATAAAACTTTCCTATTTATTGCTGGACTCCGAAGATCACTATAACTTTTGTATGGCTTTAACTAAAATCATTATCTACAATCAAGTTGATATTATAAGAAAATCAGCTCTGAACATTTACCAGATTTATATAAATTCATTTGAAATACGCGGATTTTACTTACTAATCTACAACTTAATTTCAACTTTAGATCATTCGGGCCTAATAGGATTTACAATAACTCAGTATAAAGATCGATTGGCACAAGAGTTTTCGAAAAACGAACGGAACATGTCCGAGTACTTTAAAGGATCAAAATTACTGAAATTGCTAAGAAGATGCTGTTACTTACACAAAAACGAAGAGAGCGATTTAATTGAGCTCTCCGATCAAATAATGGCTACTCTAAATTTACTGCGATACTTGGCCCTGCGAGACAAAAATAATACCACCCAAATCTGGAATTATTTCGATTTCTTGGACGGTATATATTTCAAACCTCTAAGGAAAGGAATAGACTTGTCCCGGGCGCATTATGAATTGAAAATTAAGGAACTTCAAGAAGAGTCAGCTCTAAGAGGCGTTTCTGAAACTTCCGTCACGGTCGGTGGGCAACGCTTGTTGGAAATGCCGAAGAATGAGAAATTAAAAGTGCTTTATTCGTCATTGACAGCTTTTGATATAATGGACAGTATTCTTAGTAGACTTATAGAATGTATCGAGGCACGGAAGTGATCATTTTAATATAAATTTATTTCTTCTTTAAATATTATGCGTTTTTATTGTTAAAATTAATGAAGAATAGTCGGTGTGCCTAATAATCTTTTATAAACTGATATTTGCTTATTAAAAATATAATATTCCTTTCTTAATATGCAGTAATGCAAAAATAAAAAATTTTTAGATAAGTAAATCATATACCACTTTTATGTAAATAAAATTATCAAGTCATGTTAATTAGTGGTGGAACTGCATTTCTAGAGTTAATCTTTTTTAAATGTAAATTCTCAGACTCAGTGCTGCAACCTGACCTTTTGATTATTTCGTGTAAAAATAAATGTTAATCTGTAATATTTTGAAGTTATTAAAATATGCAAAGGTGTAATTATTATGAAGATTAATAATTCCAAAAAGTTGACAATTTATTTAAAATTATACAAATTTTTTTTCTAATTTATGAATTATGAAAAAAGCCACAATTCTGTCAGTTGCAATTTAGATTTAAGACAACGAAAAACTTAATTGACCCATAATACTCGTATGTCTTACCGAAAATATAAATAACTTTGCGACGTCTGAATAATCAAGACGCAGACATCTCGGTCTCTTGATACTCGACGAATCATACAGTATAGAAGCAGAGAGAGCGTCCTCTGAAAAATTATTTGGAAGTGGTCTGTTGTAGGTGCCTGCGGTTTGAGGACGACGTGCAGATTTAGTTCTACGAACAGTACCACGCAACAAGCGAATGGAGAAAGCTACGAAGATGATATAAAGAACAAAATTTTAGCGGCATCTTTGCCTTTCGTCACAGAGCTGGGATGGTCTAAGGAAGCGATAACAGCCGGTGCCAAATCGGTGGGCTACCCTGGCATCACACACGGGATGTTCTCCAGAGGAGGGGCAGACCTAGTGCAATATTTTCAGAGTAGTTCTAATTTGAAGCTGGTTGAATTATTGAAACAGGTGAGGGAATTATAAACACTAATGATTTCTCAAAAGAATTTAAGATGAATTATTATTATTCATTTATTTATGTAGCTAACAATTTTTAAAGTAATCTCGTGTAATTTTTATAAACAGCTTATGACAAATAATAATTGCAATTAAGATTAATTATATTTAATTAAATTTATCTTTTTTAATTTACAAAAACACGTTTAAGGTTATTAAGTATTCGAAATTTATTGAATTTATTTGAATTTTGCAATGACTGCAAAAAATATATGACACTTTTTTATTTGATTATGCAATTCCGCCACCTGAAAATCAAGAACTTGACTTTATGAACTTACTAAATATGATAAGTTCATGACGAATTCTTTTCAGTTTTTCCTCAATTTCAGTTTCAAAATGGTCAGCAAGAGAAACCTCTGCCTCCAGGAGAATTTGCGGAGAAAGCGATTCAAGCGCGGATAAAAATGATCGTCCCTTACCTTAGTAAATGGCCTCAGGCAATCGCCATTATGACGCTACCTCCGAACGTTCCTAGTGCTCTGGCCACCCTCTTAACGATGGTAGACGATATTTGTTACTACGCCGGAGATAGATCAGTCGATGTAAATATACTTGAAGATTTTGAATAGTGCGGTATTTTTTGGATCGTTTCGTTTCGTTTCAGTTTAACTGGTACATTAGGAGGATTGGGATAGCGGCAGTATATAAAGCGACCGAACTGTATATAATACAAGACAAGTCGGAGAATTTCGAAGAAACTTGGACATTTTTAAACAGACGTTTGGAGGAGGCCGTTCAGTTGCACGACATCCTCATCAAATCTGACGTTAAAAGTCACACCGCCAAAGAAACTGCACAAGCTGTGTTTGTTACGGTAAAATATCTCATTGTTTGTCGTTGGAACCTTCTAATATGATTTATTTTTAGGCACGTAATATTCTAGGACTGAACTGGAATAGGTAGTATTGCAGTTACATCGCAGTATAACTTTTTTACCAAAAATTACATAAGAACTATTAAATATATTAAATGTCCTACATGTAAATATGCTTGTTTGTAATTAAAACGGCTTTGATAAAAGCTGCCTTAATAAATATTTTATTTCACAACGTATGCGTATAAAAAAATTTCTAGACCAATGCACTTTTAAGTGCTAAACGTTCCTCCGAAGTTAATTCCTGTCTGAAATTGGCTGCGGGAAAAACCTCTCAAAAGTTAACATTCTTTCCTTTCACTATGGTACGTATGGTGGTTTGTCTCGAGCGTAGACGCAACGGTTTGTCATTATTCATTGTAAACGAATCTTAATATTGAATCAAAGCATCACTGAACCTTGACGAGGGAAAGCTGAATTAAATGAATGGCGACAGGTTAATTCTACATAAAACTAAATATTTTATTTGTATCACAAATTTATATTTATACACATTTTTTTAAAAAATAGGCAAAGTGAAATTATTCATAATTTTAAAGGAGACAAAGCAAAACGCGCGTATATAAAACGAGACTAACAGTAAGTCCTACTAAATGGATGATTACAAACAATGCAAATAAAAGTATGTTCAGTCAAAAATATAAATAACACTTAATATTAAATCAATATCAAAATAATTATTTAGTACTTTTCGGGTGAAAATTATTTTTATATTGCTTTGCTTTTTTATATCTACACTAACATAATAATATACAGGGGGTATAGAAATTGAGGAGCGAATTCTGGAACGTGAAAAATAAATAACGAATAAAAGGTTAAATGCTCGACAAGATTTCTCCTATACAAACAAAAATTATTGCACATTCATAACTACTCATTTTAGTACGTTAGGAAAGTTTTACTTCATTCCATACACATAGACCTAAGAGAAATTTAGAAGAAACTAGCGATCGGGTCGTCAAATCAAATTATCAGGGTCTTTGTTACAGATCATTTTCAAATTAAAAAACATAAACTGTAAAACATAAAACAAGAAATCTTAAGGCACTCATATTATTTAAAAGGCATGAACGGAATTTTGTAGCGTTTGTCTTTAGAAATACCGGATGTTCTTTAAATTTTAGTTTTCGTTTGAACGCTATATAAAAAATGCCGTGGAAATAATTTGGGGAAACCGTTATGGATAAGCTAACTAATAATGATTACAATGTTGAAAATTTTGGACATTTTTTAGGCAGATCCGGGCTTATTAATAGGTTACGTTTTGAAAAATTTGCTTACACTATTAAGTTATACATTAAAAGGAAAATTTCAACTTAAAAAGCAATATTTTGAATATACAAATACACTTTTTTAAGAGAAAATGTGTTTCGAAAGATTAAAACGTGGGGAATATTTTAAATCTTTTTAACTATTCATTTCGTTAGTCTCCTCGAAAGCAGTAAACAGTTTTTTAAGAAATAGTACTCAATATATTTAGAAATTTGCTAAAATCATTTATTTGGTATAGTCTTTCTGATCTCAATTGAAGAACCAAGAGGTTGGCAGGTTGGCAAACGCGGCACAAACACAGCCGCACTGAGCAACCTGGCCATAAATTAGCAAAAATAGCAGTGCAGTGCAGCAATGCGGATTTTGGAGCAGTTAGGAAGTATAAAAATATAAAATGCGCATATCATGACAGTATCTATCTACTTCTTTCCCTTAAAAAATGGTAATAAAACTGAATGCTTTCGTTATAATATACAAATTTAATATTTCACATAAAAAAAATTAAGAGCATAGCTCGGACCGGCTAAAACTTAAAAATTCCCAAAAATAAAAACATAAAAAAACTTAGTACTAAATAATTATTACGTTCCATGAAATTCAGAAATACGAACCGTCTTCTTTGATATAAACGAGTAGCGACCGAGGTAGCGGCAACTTTTCCGTGTCGTTTATGCTGATGCACTGTCGAATAACGAACCGAGAGAGATGCTTCAGTGACGCCACCTTGTCATACCTCGAGACTGGCAAGGTAAGTCTTACGGGGTAATTGGGGCTTATTTCGTCCGTGGACTTAGTGTAACAGTACACTCCGTTCTTGGATTTCGTCAAGGCGTCGTTTACGAGTTCCGCCACGCTATGATAGCCCCCCTGATTGAAGAGGCTGTACCCGTTCTTATTCAATTCGATTCTGGTGTGGAGAGTTCTGCCAACGCTTCTGAAGCTCATCGTGAAGATATATCTGGGGGAGAAATTAATGAACGATTTTACAATTTAAGTAATTGCTTTGTTACTTGTCGGATGATGAGTCTCTGATGAGGAAGGCTCCGTCGGGGAAGTTTCTCAACCTGTCCTCTGCCTGCATTCTTGAAATCGGCCCCCAGTACCAATAACAATTCGAAAGACTAACGACTTCTACTTTAGGGACCCGACCATTTTGTATTTCAGACAATTGAGGGAAATTCCTTCTTGATTCTCTTCTAGGGGTTAGCAGAGGGCCTTCTGCAGATATCGGACTCTCGTAGCTATTCGAATACTGAAAAAATTATAAATAAATCCATGAAATTCAAAGATGTATACTTTAATTCACACCAAACTTTGATCGTTAATTACTCTGGGAGGAATTTCAAAAATTGGTTCTTCTGCAATAGATTCCTTTTTTATTGGCTCTATGCTATATATATTTTCTACATGTGTCGTTGGTGAGCTAAGTGTAACCTACAAAAGAATAAGCTTAGTATAATTACAAATCCTACTAGGTCAAATTAAAAATTATTTCTCTATCTGTTCCTGTCTAAATAGCAAATAATATTGCACTGCTTAAATAAATGGCTGAAGATGAATCTAACAGCAACAATGAAATTTTTTTCAAGTAAAAGGGTTCAAACAGTAGCTTTAAATGGTTCAAAATAAAAAAATATTTTGAAATCAGTTGCAATTTTAAACAAAGCTAGTTAATTCATTTATTTCCGTATTAAGAGATAGGTGGTGATATTCTAGTGATTGTATTACTCATGTTTCCCCTACCTCCTCATTATCTTATCATTTGTGTTTCCTATGAATATTAGTTTGTGTAATAACAATGACAACACAAATGACATGAATATTCATATATATTTCCGGATAATCTGATAATAAAAGCACAATTAGATATTTAATTTGTGTTATTTTAGATTACATATTTTATTAATATTATATCAATTTAACGTCTTCATATTGCTATGAAAAATATATACTTATTAAATAAAGTACATACCCGAGATTGAGAACTGGCTGAAGAGGCTGAAATGTGAATGGTATGCCTAGAGCTTGGAGGGACATTGTTATTCATAAATACATTTTTTACTCTAGCCTGCATTTTTCTTAAACTTTTCCTAAAACTGTTACGAGTCCTAGAGCAAGTTGTAGTATCACTATCAGCAGGTGGTCTGCGAAACACCACTGTTGTAAAATCATCATCGACAGGGTCTCCAGGGTTTCTTCTTATACTTAGTTGTCTCAAACGGTTCATCCAGTTTTTAGTTTTATGAGTATTTGGGTTCGTCATTTTTTTTCTTATTACTGAGGTATTACTTTATTACCACAGTCGCTCTTAAATCATCTATCACTTTGTGAGAACTCTATATATGATAACAACACTCTCATATTAACAAGGAAGTAAGTTATTAGTGTTTATAATAATTACTGCTCGATTGCACATTAAAAATTACGGAATTTATACCAACCAAATACCAATTACACTACTTTTTTTAGTATTTTCTACAAAAGATAACCGATATACCCACAATACAAGGGAAATTTTGACATACCAAATTTGACGTCTATTAAAATCACTGCAACAAAAATGTATCTACCATTGTACCAATACAGAAGAAGAAGATTAGATAACTCCAGAAGTATTTAGGGAAATCCCAGGGTTACTGTTGGTAGCACTGTAAAGTGACAATGACGGGAGTCCTGTCATTTCATGTTTTGTAAACTATTTGTTTCTACGACATTTTTTGGTGACCAAAGTTTCTTTTTTTGTTGATTTTACTATGAAAACTTACTAAAACACCTAATATTTTGAACATTTTCTCATGACTACTAACAAATATGGAATTACAAGCCCAGGAATATCTGAAACAAAAAAACTGGATCCAAGCAATAGACTTATACAACAAACTCTTGTCAAATAAGCAAAATACACTTGAACAAGTTATTTCCTATCTTACAGACAGAGCCGAGTGTTTTATGGAAATTAACAACTATCAGGCTGTAATAGCCGATTCAAAAAATGTCATAAAATTGGTCCAGGACCACAATAATCATAATGTATGCCTGGCCAGAAAAAGACTCATTCATTGTTTGTGTCTATTGAAAAGATTTGCTGGTAAATTCTTATCTTTTGTCTTATTTAATGCTGCATGCCTATCAAAACACTATAAGCTCAATGAAACAAAAAAATGTATATGTATTGATAATATTTCAATTTGCTAACATTCAGTTTTTTAAATTTTAGAGGCAGATATCATGGCTAGAGACTGGTTAATATATTTACAAGAATCAGATAATAATAAAGAAGTTAGACCTCTTCTTGAAGGCATATTGGGAAGCTTTATAAATTGTACAAATTCCAAACAAAAATCTGTTAGTTTACTAAAGATATTAGAAACAAATTTTACTAGTAACCCCAACACATCCATGAAGGTAACAGACATTTTTCTTATTTTGGGTAATACAGGCAGAGTTTTAGAAAAAAGACGTCTTGAATTCAACATATTGTCCAGAGACTTAATTATAGTGAAATGCGGATAAATTTAATAAAGCTGCTCATTTGACAAATGAAGAATTTTTTTAGAGTAATTTTTTTAAAACAAAATCCTACTCAAAATAAAAAAACTCAATAAAAATTTTAAAATGTTTTAAAACTTGGGTTAATAGTTCAGCAAAGAACAAAAGAACCAAGATTAATAAACGCACTGTAGGCATTTATATGATAAAATGATAATGTAGTGGTGGTGCATTTTGCAATAGGAAATAATCAAATGAATAGAGTTAAACTCCATAACAGCAATATCGAATTACATACCATTAGTATTTAATAACAGAAGTATTTAAATATTTTTAAATCAAACAAAGGCTTGAAATTTTGCTTATTCGTATAAGCAAATGAGAGTCAATGAGAATTTATAACCTCTTCATTTTCATAAGGCAGCAACAAAGTATTTAATAAGTAAGTAATTTTTATTACCCTTCCATATTTAATTTGTGCTTTTCCAGAACAAAAAAAATGAATGTGGGGTTTTACTATTTTCACCAACATTTTTACCAAATCTTATCTTTATACCAAATTCTTAAATTTTTAAATTATGCAAGCAATATTTTAAGAAAATTTCAATTTAGAGGGTGTTCAGATTTGATTTGGAACACCCCTATCTAATTTTGATGAGTCCTACAATTTCGATGATTATTTTTTATATATGTTCAGCATCTACAGAACCAAGGTGATGATGCCAATCATATTAGGGACTATTTTATGAAAAAGCTGACACCATAGCAGCACCTTTCCTTTCATTCATTTATAGCTCTGTAAATCCTTTTTTCTAACGGTAAATTTTTGTTTCTTTTAAACAATTTAGTATGCCTTGAAAGTTGTTGAGAACGGTAAAGTACCTTGAGAAAGGTTTTAGAACTTGATAGCTAAAATAAAATTAAAAACAACTACTTTGTTTTATAATTTTAATATTAAGATCAATATAAGACAAAGCAGGGGTATTCTTTATATTTTATTTTTTTGTTACATGACTGTCAAGTAATTTTAAGGTGTACAAACTTTTTTAGGGAAGCAAAAGTATGCATTATTTCAAAATTTTAGACATCATAGTCAGCTTCCCCATAAGAAAAAATCTCCATTATGATTTCCGGGAAAACCACCCTCCCAAACACCTTTTATATCCTTAAAATGATTAGTAGCATCTGTTTTTGCAGATGGAAATTCATACGTGCATCTACTGCAATGTCTCGTTCCTGGAGAGGTGGGATTTACGCGACCACTGCCAAACGGAAGCACACGAAATGATGGTCATGTCCGACGAAGGACATGACTGGTTCTGGCGCCCTCCACCTCGCGGATTCAAATCGGACACTTACATGCTCTGTGAAAATTGGAAAGAGACGGGCAGCTGTCGATTTGGTATACAATGTGTACAGGCCCATGGAGCAGATGAACTTATAGAATGGAAGGAGAGGTTCCGATACAGAGAAATGAAGCTGCAGAGGGCAAGAGAAAAAGAACTCTTTGGTAAACTTTTTATCATCTATAAATTATGTTTTATATAAAGTATATATATTTACTATTATTCTTCCAGGTAAATCTTATACGGAAGAATTGCTAGATAAGTGGGTTCAGTCTGCCAACCCAAACACTTTGATGCGGGACAAGATAGAAGACGTAGATGACTTTTGCTCTTGTTCTTTATCGGCAACAGTCTCCTCTAAAAATAGTTTGCACGATTGGACTTTCTACCTGACAACAAAACGACCGTTGAAGGCCGTGGCTTTACTTCAGGACACCCACCGAAATCACTTCTTCATCTCAAGTATTCTAATAAAAAATTGCAAGATCGACCTTAAAAATAATCAAGAATGGATCTCCCCGCTTTTAACCCACGATTCGTTGCTACCTGTCGAATACAGGATAAACGTCGTTTTCACCACTGGCATATTCGGAACTTTCAGACAGTCTGTCGTTTTCGATTTCTCCTCCGAACCAGTACTAGTGAAACATCTATGCGTGGACGTCGTTCCAGATTCTGATCTCGATAAAATCAACGAAATCCGCAAGGAAATCACCGTCTCGATATCCGAAAGGTGGACTATTAACAACTCCGACATTCTCCCTTTTTATTCCAAGTTGATTCACGATACTGCTAACGGCGAATGGGAAAAAAACTTACATTCTATGTACCCCTACCCGCGAGTCGAAACATTTCAACTGTCTCACGCCACAGTCGCCGAGAAGAAGTTCACGAGAAATAACTACAGGGAAAGAATGCACGAGCTGCTGTTTATAGAAGAAATGGCGAGATACGACCTGATCGCACGCTACAATTTAACTACAAAAATGCAAATGACCCACTGCTATATCTTGTCGCCGAACAGCACCGCTTCTAGCACGGCCAAATATTCGAGTAACGGAGAATTATTCGCTTCGGTGAGCTTGGGAAAGGAATTGTCGGAGGACACGTCCGAAGGCAGGCTCATTTTGATGCACTGCAAAACCATTTATTTCTGTCCGACTTCTATGCAGAGCAGGCGGAGGGTGTACCAAGCTCTAATCGAGGACAAAGGCAAAAACATGGTGTACCTGAGGTTATCCTCGCAGACGGTTCAAGAGTTAGGCCTGACGCGCGATTCCGAGCTAGAAGTACAAATACAGTTTCAATTAAATCGGATACCTTACTGCGAATGGCATTACACGTTGGACAAAATGCCTACTTTCAGGACCATCTTCCCTGAAACTTACTTGGAACCGACCATACCTTGGTCGCCTTCCAGACAGTGGAATAAAAATTTAGATCGCAGGTTGAACGTCCGACAGAAAGAAGCCATATTAGCCATCACCACACCCCTGACCATTCAACTACCTCCGATACTGGTCATCGGCCCTTACGGGACAGGGAAAACGTTTACTTTAGCGCAGGCTATCAGGGAGTTGATCAAGGAACCCTCGAATAGGATTCTGTTGTGTACTCATTCGAATAGCGCCGCCGATTTGTATATAAAGGATTACTTGGATCCCTGGGTCGAAGGGGGCGAAGAGAGCGCAAGGCCGATAAGGATCTACTATAAGCAACGTTGGGTCGCCACCGTGCATCCGATAGTGCAAAAGGTAAGGTTAAGGCTTTAGTGGCAAGTATCCGATTAAAAAATGTATAAAAAACAATTTTTGTTGCAGTATTGTCTCATAAAAAACGACGGAAGCACAAGATCCTTCGAAATCCCCTCACTGGAAGACATCGTAAAGCACAAAATAACCGTCGTTACTTTGTCGACGTCCATCTACCTGACGGCCATGGGCATACCTCAAGGGTTCTTTACGCACATCCTTATAGACGAGGCTGCCCAGGCGATAGAGTGCGAAACTATAATGCCACTCACGATGGCCACGGAAAAGACTAGAATAGCACTAGCCGGAGACCACATGCAGCTCGGTCCGACCATATTTTCGACGTTCGCAAAGGACCGCAACCTTCATATATCCCTACTAGAACGACTTTATGACCATTACCCCTCTCCGTATTCGTGCAAAGTTATGTTGTGCGAGAACTATCGAGCACACGAGAGCATAATACAGTTCACCTCGGAATCGTTTTACGAGCAAAAGCTGTTCACACGTCATAAACAGCCTAGACACGCAAAGTTTTACCCTCTCACGTTTTTTACTACCAGAGGCGAGGACGTGCAGGACAAGAATTCGACGGCGTTTTATAACAATTCTGAAGTATACGAGGTCGTAGAACGAGTATTAGAACTGAAGCATAACTGGCCCGAAGACTGGGGAGCTTTCAACGATCAAGCCATCGGCATCGTCACGCCTTATTCCGACCAGGTGTTCAGGATACGATCGGAGCTCAGGAAGAGGCGGATAGATGACGTTTGCGTGGAGAGGGTGCTGAACGTGCAAGGGAAACAATTCCGTGCAATAATACTGTCGACCGTGCGTACAAGAAAGACCTGCAGCAACCAGTCTTCTGTGGGCGAGGTCGAGTATGGGTTCCTGTCAAATTTGAAGCTTCTCAACACGGCGATAACCAGGGCGCAAAGTTTGGTTGCCGTCGTTGGAGATCCCATAGCGCTCTGTTCTGTGGGGCGGTGCAGTAAGGTGTGGGAGCGTTTCATTCAGATCTGCAAGGATAACGAGAGTCTCTTTGGTATCACGTGGACTCAGCTTAAGGTGAGTGAATCGTCACTTATACTATAAAGTCCTAACACTGTGTGTGGGACGTCACTTATAGTCCGATCTATAGGTAGAAGAGATTACAAAAAATACCACCTGGAAACAAAAAATATGGTGATACAGGAAAAAAAATCCTAAGAAAGATAGTGTATTTTTCTTGTGGCGCATAAACGGCGAAGTTTACCTAAAAAATTCATAAAAGTAAACAAAAAACGGTTTTTCGCTAATAAAAAAAATCTTGAACTCCAATCAAAAAAAGTTAAATGAGAAAGTTGTAGCTATTAAAAAAAACTATCCATTCGTATTTTAAATATATCGAAAAAACCGCCAAAAGTCGACTTCTTTGTTTTTGCTGTATCTCTTACAAATTAAGGTTTTGAAACTTGTTACATGCTGTAAATGCAGCCCCCGGCAAGCAAAAAAGTTAATGATTTTATTAATTTCAAGTGTCCGAAGATGGCTTTGAAAAAAGTAAAAATTCTTTGCTCGCGTTTTTCTTGAATATTTTTTTCGATTTTCATTTCTCTATAATGTCTATTACAGGAATCGATTGGTACGCGAATTTAAAATAAAAACGTTGCTCTACGGTCTACTGGAGCCGATATATATATATATTTTTTCAAAATATTCCACAGGCCACTATGTAAGTGCTACAGCGACCATTCTTACAGAGACTGAAGTTGAACACTTATATTTTCGATAAAAAAATTCATTTTAGCCACTTCTGCATTTTTAATTATGCGTCAAACCGAAGCATTCAAGCACGGCGCGAGCTAACTGTAGCAGGCGACAGATTGGGGGTGACGCTACTCGGCCGCTCCGAAAACTGAATTCGCGCACACCGAAATATCACGTTTATGACAGCCTCAAAAGCATAATTACCTTTGAAGAAAAATATCATGTAGCTGCGTCAGCGATTGCGAAAATAAAATCTGTGGTTGTAAAAAAAAATTCTTTAAATGTACAAGTGTTTGTTTACATTGTAATGCATCCCGATGTGAAAATTTTGAGACTCCAAACATGTAATTATACGATGATTCTGACGCAGCTACACGATATATTTTTTTCAAAGGTAATTATGCTTTTGAGGCTGTTGTAAACGTCATATTTTGGTTTATCACCTCGAGCTACTCCAAATTAAGCACAAAAGAATTTTTGTACGTGGTCCAGAGGCCGAGATAATGAATATTTTGAAAGTAAGAGCGGGAATTCAGTTCTCGGAGCAGCCGAGTAGCGTTACCCCTACTCCGTCGCCCGCTACAGTTAACTCGCGCCGTGCTCAACTGCTTCGGTTTGACGCACAATTGAAAATGCAGAAGTGGCTAAAATGAACCACAATATTTTTTATTGAAAATATAAGTCTTCAGTCTCCATAAGAATGATCGCTGTAGCACTTAAATAGTGGCCTGTGGAATTTTTTGAAAAAAAAAATTATCTCGGATCCAGTAGGTCATAGAGTAACGTTTTTTTAAAAAAATTCGCGTAAAAATGCCACCAATCGATTCCTGTAATAGACATTATCGAGAGATGAAAAAGATATTCAAGAAAAACGCGAGCAAAGAATTTTTACTTTTTTCAAAGTCATCTTTGGACAATTGAAATGAATAAAATCGTTATCACCATTTTTTACCATGAAAGTACAACTCTTGAGGGAAAAATGAGCCCCGATTCGTTTCTCTACGACTATTCGTCGAACAAGAAGAGCCGATTTTCGAGTTGACCTTTTTTTCGATAAATCGTTATAACTCGAAAAATTTTTCATATTTTTTAATTTAAAAAAAAGGTACTTCTTTGCTTGCCGAGGGCTACATTTACAGGATGTAACAAGTTTTAAAACCTTAATTTGCAAGAGATACAGCAAAAACAAAAAAGTCGATTTTTGGCTGTTTTTTCAATATATCTGGAAAAGTAACACAGCAAGTGATATATTTAAAATACGAGTCGATAGATTTTTTTAATAGCTACAACATTCTCATTTAACTTTTTTCAATCGGAGTTCAAGCTTTTTTTATATTAGCAAAAAACCGTTTTTTTGACTTTTATGAATATTTTTGTTAATTTATTTTTCTATATCACCATATTTTTTGTTTCCAGGTGGTATATTTTGTAAATTTAACATAAGTCCGTGACAGACTGATTGGACTATTACAGGTTCCAAATACAGGTTGGTGGGTGAAGCAAAATAACGTAACTTAATAAACATCTATACTTATGCATAAAATTGAATAGTTTACAGTTTAATTAATATTGTAATAGTTGCCGAAATAGATAAATTAAGCCAAGTATAATGTACGTGTCGACTTTTGTCATATACGATTAACGACTGACTAAACCGCTAGTAGTGACATCATTAGATGATGACGTCAGCTGTGAGGCTTTACATTTTGGTAAAACATCAAAATGAAATACAGGAATTTTTTGTATTCATCGAATACTTATTTTAAATTCTAACCCCTTACTATTCCTTTACAGTTACAACTGGACGGCATTGAACTGAAGAAAATCTACACACTAAACCCGTTGGCCCCCGAATTTATCCCGAGGAAATACAGGGAAATGGGGATCGTACCGGGGGCCGTCAAAATAGAAACTAGTTTACCGAAAGAAGTTTTCCCTCTACCTGTCCCGATTCACGACTATAGGTTATACCCATCGCTGATCTACCCCCAGCAACCGAGACCGTTCTTGTTCAACATACCACCGGCGGTGCCCAACGTAGTACCAGCAACCGTGGCGCAAATCCCACCTCTCAGTACTGTCCCTCCGCCAGTTCGAGTGGGAAATCCCATAGTCGTCGCGCCAAGACTGATTCCTCCCGTCACGCAAGCGATGCCGTTGCCCAAAAACGGGCAGGTGACCGACACTCCGACTCCGACGAAAGCCATACCACCAAAGCCGGCAGTCGTTCAATCCAACAACAGACTGATACAGTTCCTGAACAACGTGCATTTTCCAGAAGCGAACGTGTTGAACGATTGCGTGAATCTATTACCCCAAAACATGTGCCTGGCGGATATGCTGCTGCAGCCTCCGATTCTGCAGGAAAGGTGGTACAACTACTTAAAAGAGAGCACCGGATACGAGGCCGCGGAAAAATTCAAGTATCTCCTATTCACCACGAACCAAAAAGGTACGAAGGTGTTCGATAAGAGCTTATTCGAGAGATCTACCCCTCAACCATGCGAATCTCCGACTTTCAACTGGTACGACAGTCCGACTAACCAAATAAACTTCAACAAACCGGTGTACATGACGGAGAATATACCGAGCGATTGCAGAAGTCGTTCCCGACAGAACGGATTGGTTTATAAGTGGGACCCGCAGTTCGTGAAAAAGGTCTCGAATAGCGCCCCCAACGGCCTGTCGTCGAACATGACCGAAACCGAACTGCAGAGGCACATAAACGAGGAATTCGCCAACCTGAATGTTGCGGGTAGTGACATAAACGAGGTGTTTGCGGCGCTTACCGTGAAAAGTGAGTCGTTGAGGGTGGGGGCTCAGAAAGTCTCCGGCCCCCGTTTCTACAAATATTTTCACTAGGTCTCGAGACGGCGATTAATTTGTATATTGTAAATAGGACTTGTAAAATGTTCGATTGTCTAGCGTGTAGATTTCATTTTTTTATTATATTTATATGTTGATCTTTATATATTGTACTTATTAATTTAAGATATATTTAAAAAGAAATGGTTCATTATTTATACTTGTGGTTTTATTTTTACCCTTCCAGGTTTATTTATTTAAATTCTTTGTTTAATGTACATAAAAATTATTACACGTCAAAAACGGGAAAAAATAGTCGAATTATATAAAAAATAAAACAGTAAGTATAATAATAGGCAACTTGCGTGATTTTAATTTCTCTTAAGGCTGCATAAATTTCTGGTCCATAACCGACAGCAATGGTGGTAAAAAAGATAAGATTAAATGTATGTTTAAAAATACGTAAAAATTTTATTTTGTTCAAGAATGCATTATGACGTCATTTAGTGCTACCGTATGCGAAGAGCCTTGAAGCAAAGAGAATTTAGCTAGTTCTACTGCACTTTTTCATCCTGTCGGGCTGTCCTGTCCCTGTTGTTCATCTTATCGATTCTCGATCGCACTAAATGACGTCACGAGTTAAGCAGCAAATACTCAAAAACAAATATTTTCCGCACTAAAGTTATATAAGCTGTATTTGTTTTACCACTTGGTTAGTTCAGTTTAGTCAAATTGACCAAACTAGAAGTGACCGCGATTTGAACTAACTAGGTTAAACAAAACACACATCTACTCCATTTTAAACTTTGACTTTTGACGTCTGTTCAATTTCAGTTTAATTAGATTGTTGTTGTCAATCATACTCTT
Organism: Anoplophora glabripennis; assembly: GCF_000390285.2. Classification (NCBI taxonomy): domain Eukaryota; kingdom Metazoa; phylum Arthropoda; class Insecta; order Coleoptera; family Cerambycidae; genus Anoplophora; species Anoplophora glabripennis. The sequence continues at coordinate 313,573 of NW_019416568.1, forward strand.
TCCAACATACTTACGATCAATATATCTTCGAATGAATCCATATCCATTATCAACGGCTTATTTTTATTATTTAGATTTATGATTATTATTATTTGTAGATTATGTTTTGTTCGGTTATCTTGTTCACTTACTAACCACGATATTAGGCTAGGTTAGATCTGAAAGGGGGGAACTGATTTTGGTTTGTTCACTTGTTTAAAAAAAAAAAATCGAACTTGGTCAGAACTCTAGCCACTAAACATTTTTCAGTTTCTGACATGTTTCAGAAACGTTTCCATTTTTCTTGAAACGTTTCATAAAAAACCCATGCAACGTTCTGGTAACGTTCTAGAAGTCCAAGATGTCCTCCCCAAAATACGTTTCCAATGAAACGTTTCAAAAAATTGGTTTCAGTAACATTCTTTTTATGTTCCATTTATGCCCTCGATATTTTTGTTTTACGTTTCAGTATATTTTCAGAAATGTTTGAGTAACATAATAATTTTATTACCATATTGTTCTCATAATGCTCTCAACTTTAGATCATTTTCATTTCAAAAGCGTTTTTGAAATAGTATAAATAGTGTGAGTATTTTTTTAAATATCTCTAATACTCCTTTGTGATATTTTTATTTGTATTGTGAATGACTTAATTCGAACTAAAAAAAGTTACATTGTATATTAAAAAAAATAAATATGCTCTTCTAGTTTGGGGATGCGGCAACTTTTACTAAGAATTTCTTTCTTTTTGAGAAGCCACTGAAAAAAGTTTCTAATATGGATTACGAATTTTGCCATTCATCGTACAAATAAAAATATCACAAAACAATATCAGAAGCATTAAAAAAAAGCTACACATTTTATATAGTTCAAATACGCTTCTGAAATGGAAATTTTCTAATGTTGAGACCTTCATGAATATGGTAACAATGACGAACTGATAATTAGAAAAAGTTAGTTATGATTATGAATCTTAAAATGGTAGGTACATGAAAAACAAATAACATTACTGAAAAATAATATAAAGTTATAATTTCTTCTACGCATGGTCAATATTACATATATCCTTTTAATAATAATAAATTATACAGCAGAAATAAGGATACAAAATGATATCTTGACAAAGTAAATATCTGTAGGTATACCTAAACTCTTTTATTTAAGCATGCCTATACACATAAACAAATATAAACATTTGTACAAAATATAAAATAAATGACGTCTATTTCACTTGATTCATCCATATTTCAAATAGTTCTCACTGACTAAGTAGTTGCTCTTCAAATTATATCGAAACGTATAGTTGTTGTTCCATTTTCTTAGTTCTTGTCCCTTGTCCTCTTGTCTGTAATAGGTAGTGGGTATAACTATATTTAGGTAGATGTGACGCAAAATTGGAAATCTCTACACACATATCGTTTTAAACATTTTGCATCAATATTCATTATTTTATATGCACCTTACAATAACCACAACTGCACACACTACAAATTATCACATAAAATAGCGTCAAAGTAAAGATGAATAACAACGAAACCAAGCAAACTGACAAACCGCAAACCTAACCTAACATAATACGAATTGAAACGACACACGGGAAACAAATAAACTCGGGCTGTTACGCGCAGTCTACGCAAGTCACGAACATACATTTTTTCTAGACTTGTGTTATAAATATGCTACCACATTTTTTTTTCTAATTATGTCTTTATATAACAAAGGCAAATGAACTAACGCTTGAGAAGGATTGGGGATTGAGAGCAAAATTTAACTAATGCCGAATGTTCCATAAGATAAGCAAAAATAGCAAAGGGTTGTTCGTCTGTTATGTTTCCGAGATCGAAAGGTAATGTTTCGAGTATTGTTTCAAACTCTCTTCAATTGTAACGTTTCGGCTATATTTCACTAAATAAGTTTTCAAGTGCTACATTTATGTAATGAAACAGAAACGTTTCTAGTTAATGTTTCAAATGTTTAGTAAAACATCTCATTTGCAACGTTTCATTTACGTTTCGTGTTTAGGGGGTACTGAAAGTGAACCAAAGTGACCAAGTGTGTAAAACAAATACAGCTATTATTAATTGACAAATTGACAACATCGAAGATATACAAATAAGGTTATAGATTTTTTCCAGACATTTAAAAAGTTGAACATATATTTGTGCCTAATACATTTTATTAAAAATCAAGTGATAGATAATAAACTATCATTATTTTCTTTTTAGCTATACCTCTTAAATTATAAATTGATACCAACATTTTATTTTTCAAACATAATGCTAGATATTTAATTTTATGAAAAATTAAAATTTTGAGATTAATAAAAAATCGATGATCCCTAATTTAATATTTTATTTCACGAATTTCTTCCAAAATTTGTTCACCATAAAAGTTTTCTGAGTCCGATTTATGAAAAATCGTCGCTTATAAATATGGTATGAGTTCCATATGTAGGTATCAAATTTTTCCAGTATGCCTATGGAATACGCATAGTACGAAGTAGGTACATGCCAAACTCAGATTTTACAAAAATACAAATTAGTTTCTCTTTGTACGAAGATTATATCAAATAATATTTCTTCCAACAATGTTTATTATTTGCGTTTAATTTTCAAATATGTGCAGGTAGGTACTGGATTTGATTGCCCAATTATTGATTTGTTTACCTCTACCTAATTTAATAATATACCTGCCAGCTTAATTAAATTTATTTTTATTCTTAATTTTATGACACCTGTTAGATACAATAATAAATTCCGTTATTATTCTCTTATTAATACATCCCTTAATTAATAAATAAATATAATATCATGAATCCAAAAGCTTATAAAATTAGGTACCTCTCAAATACAGGGGCGGTACGGATATTTTTTGATATGGGCAATGTATTCTGCTTATGACGCTGATATAAAATATTCACCGGAAAATAGGCGGCCTTGCTTGGAGATTTTAAATATTAGTTTTTATGTATATCGTAAATTATTTGGTAATATTAAATTAATTGCCTAGTAAATATCACGTTCTAAGAATGAAGCAATCCTCGATTCCCCTTACGTACGCCTCTGAACATGCTTCGTCACTTCTCAGATAGATATTGCATTTTATTTTAAAAATATAAAAAATATACGACATATTTCAATTTTAATCTATAGCTGCGATTTTAAGACCTAGCTCAGCTAGGCTCTAGCTGTCAATGCAAAATTAAGTATCTATTTTGGAAAATAAATAATAATATAACTCATTTTCAAGATTGAGTTTTTTTTGTCAATTAACAATACTACACAGTCGAAATATTCTGCAATAACTATAAAACTATTCATTTCACAAATACAAATTAAAATAACCTGTATGATCATTAAAGATAGGTACCTATTGGAGTGTAACTGTTAATTTTCTAAATATTTCTGCACTATTATTATTTTCAGTACATTTATTAAAATTATTTTTGATTTGTTAACATTTCTCGTTATAATTTCTCCCTTATTACTGGTATGTACTTAAGAATAGTCCTGTATTCAGACTTTTTACGGCAATTTTACAAATTTACAAAAAAATCAAGGAATAATAATTTCTAATGTAAACAAAAAAAAATAAATAAAATTAAAAATAAAAGTTAATAATCTTTTTAAATTTAAATTAAAATAAAAATATTTTCCCAAGTGTACCTGATTCACATTCTAGTATTAAATTTAAACATATTTTAATTATTTTAACTTAAATTCTAGAAATTTCTTAATTTCTCCTCAGATTAAATTCAGTTAGGTACCTAATTAGTTTATTACAATTGCTTAATTGCTATAAAGCAAAGGGGTGGTTATGGCCGGTTATATAAAGAGATAGATACTGGTACTGGTTTTATTTATAACAGAGTGGTGCTTTATTTTAGTTTTTAGTGGTGAATCTTATTGGTGGCAAGTATTTTTTTCTTTTTGTTGCTATTTTCCCTCGTTTAATTTTTGTGTTAAAATAATTTTCGTCGGAAAACAATAAGTGGTTATTTATTACACAGCATGTGTTATTATTTAACCCTTAGTAAAAGAAACAATCTTTATTTTTAAGATGGAAAGGTATGTCCAGTATGTGGATGGCGTAGGATGGTGGCTAAGGTATCCTCCTAGGCAAATGAATCTTAAATTGAAAAGGAAACTGGTAAGTTAACAAGTATTTTATATTGTTATATTAATTGTGGGTGGAATTGTAGCAGAATTATTTTGTTTGGAAAGTAAGCTAAAATGTCTATTAATTAAAATTTCAGTTCCATGTGCATGATGCTGATTTTAGAACACTGGCCAAGATATTCCCCTTAGCCTTTGAAGTTAGTCCTAATAATAGACTCCCACACAAAATTCGAGGCAGGGGATATTCCAGAAGGAAGGCTCCACGTATGGTAAATAATTCTTATTAATCGTTATAGTATTGTAGTTAATAATTCTTCCTTAAACTATCTAGACTATTCCACAAATTATTAAAAAGATTAAAAAAATGAAAAACTATCAACTATTATATAGACTTTGTTTTATGTTACAGGGCCAGCTTCATGATATTGCTCCAGAAAAAGTATCTAATCTAAATCCTCTAGCTCGGAGTTTGTTCCTTCGTTTGAGAACAAACTATTACCAACGCCTCCCTCTCCATTGAGAACAGAGCATTTACAAATAGAAAAAAACGAGAGGACTACATCAATAGGATTTATTTCGAATCTGTCAGAGAGTGAGTTGAAAAATCGTATCAATGAAGAATTCGATAATTTCGATTTCAGCAGGAGTAGTCTAAACGATCTTTTTGCTTCACTTACATATAACAATTCTTGGATCAATGTAAAATTTCGATGTGATGAGAATGTAGCATCGGCCTCACGTTTTTACAAATATTTCCAGGTTATTTAACGTAAAATTTTGGTTTTTGTTTATTTTTATATGTATTGTACTATCATATCTATATTTTTGTTAAATTAAATTGAAAATGTTTTAAAAATAGAAAATTTGCAACTATTGTATTGTTTTATTTCTTTGTCGTTCAAAACCTAATGACAACTAAGACAAAATTATAATAATAATTAATTTTAATAAACATTATTATTGCGAACGGACTTTGAAAATAAAAAATCAAAAACAAAAGCACTCAACAAAGTCTTTGAAACATATTGCAACATTGAGTAGGTTTCCATATTTTCCCTGCATTAAAAAATATTTAGCACTTTCTGAAACTATTAAATGCTTTTATTTTTCGATATAAAGTGGGATTTTAATATTTTGTTACTTCTTGTATACATACACTTTGTAATAATGTTAGGAGCATAAAAAATAAAATGTGACGCCAATGGTTAACAAATCAAGAAATTCGTTTCTTTGCGGAAAAAATTGGAAAAAAGGAAAAAATTAAAGAAACTCGTAATAGAAACGCTTGAAGATGTATATTAGAGATTGGGGTGTCCTAAAAAAACTTAAAATTAATAGAGATCAAATACAATGCTCGAATCCCACGTAACTGCGAACTGTGACTGTTAGGCAACCAAACATACAATGGAGAAAATTCCCTAAAAATTGATGGTAGGCCAGTGGAGTACATTTTACATTTCTTTACAAACTTTGAACTTTAATCTGGAAATAGAAAAAATCATTTTTAAAAATTAACAAACGTAAATATAATTTATATTAGCAAACATATTGGTTAGAGCTCTTTATGTAATATAGATTTTAACATAAGTTCAAATTTTTCGGTACTTATTCTATTATGAAAAATTATATCAAAATTGAAGTAGGTATAATAATAACTAAAATAATGATTTGAATGATTTTCCTTTAAAGCATTATCAATGTCTTTTGAAATCGATTTTATATGTAAAAACAAACAAATATTTATGTATTTGTATCATATAATAAAATATATTCTGAAATCGATGTTATGAGAGGTTTAAGATTGGTAAATAAGTATATGTTTAGTGGTACAGGCACAATTAAAATATTTTTTATTTCTTTTATATCAATTGAATGAAAATCTTACCTGTCTGTATCTCAAAGATCTTTAATCAAGCAACTGATTAAAATCAGGTAGGTAGGTAAACCTAATCCTTTGTTTATTATGAATTTAATTTCCTTAAATTATACCTGCTGTTTATTGAACTAGAATTAAGTAATTAGAATTCAAGGAATTATATCTTGTGGAAAACAGGGAACAAAATGGGAGTTTCAGATAGGTCTCTTGGCAAGAGATGACTGATTATTCTTTGCCAAAAGACCTCCTTTTCAATAATGCGCATCTATTAGCTATTCATAAAAATGCTAGAAAATTTATAATTATTGTAGGTTCCAAGCTTTGAATAACAGACGATAAAAGAAGAAACTTTAAATTAAGAAAGATCATAAAATCGTGAACTGTTCTGTCTAATACGTACAAAAAAAAACATTCGAATAGCGTGTGACCCATAAAAAAATCAGAGAGGTATATGAACCACACTATACGTAAAAATGATATTTGTACCTATGTGAAATTTTTTCACTATTTGTAATATAATCTGTTACATAAAAGATATGTTTACTTACCTGTGCGTCTCTTATGTTCCGTTCTTGTTTCAAAAAAACTTGGGTGCAAATTCTTCATGGAAAAATAATAGGGGTAGTTCATGTAAAGTTCTTTTCTTAGATACCCTGTTTTCGAGATACAGTGTGTTGAAGTTGTTACTTGCCATATGGTTTTCCCTAATTATTTTTAAATCGGCTAAAGATAAAAATGTCAAAATTGGTACATGAGTAAACATCAACTGTGCGTTAAGAATAATGTACAATCGGTTTCTTTCTGAAAAGGAGTGTCGCCGATACAGGCAACTGGAGGGGTACAATCGATAAAAAAATATGTTAAAATTCAAAATTTATAACATTTCTAAACGATTCTGTAAACTCTAAGGCATACTACAAAAAAAAGGTATACTTGTCGAAATTCGGTAGCATGTACCATTTCCGAGAAAATGAAGTTGCATTTTTAGCCGATTTAAAGATAATTAAGGAAAACCATTTGGAAAGTGACAACTTCAACACACTGTATCTCGAAAATAGGGCGTCTAAGAAACAAATGTTACATTATTTCCCCATGAGAAACTTGCCCAAAGTTTTTTTGAAACATGAATGGGACCACCCTGTATATGTATAGGTACCAGGAACCTGAACAAGAATGCCTCTTTTAACAATATTTCCTGTTTTTAAATTTGTAATATTAAAAAGGATTATCTTCAAAGTGATTTTACAATATACCTAATTATTGTAATTCCCTAAATTTCAAAAGATTACTAGGATAAAGTACAATTAAAAGATTATATCATTAGTCAGTATTAATTTAAAAGGGTTTATATACCTCTAGTAGAACTGTGACATAAATGATAAGGTGGTAGTCAGCAGTAAGAACAATATTACATACTCTACATTATTCCTTAGTAATTGATATCCAACTGTGATTTTTTTTTTCTAAATCATTTAATCATCTATGACCAAGGTAAGCCTTTTTTGTTACTTTTAATAACTATCAACAATACGGACTATAATTTTATTTAATAATTTATGTGTCAAATTCAATATTTTTAGCTGCATTTAATCTTTTTTGTAAGTATTATTAGCTAAATAAATGAAAATTGTAACAGACAAACACATTTTCCTTCATTCATTTTTATAATAGGAATTTTTGTTTTCAATTAATCAACAAATACTTTTACAAAGAACATAAATCAGGAAAAAAAATACGACCTCTCCTCTGTTCACATTTAGATTCCTTTTCTTTTTTCAATTTTTTTAAAAGTAAATTTGACAATGTGTATTTTGAAAAGCAGCTAGCTGAAAAACAGCATAAAAAAGTCACTTGACCTATTTTTTGTACCTTGTACCTTTGGAAGCCAATACAAAATGTACTAATTCGCCTTTTTGTTATAGATGAACCTAGCGATGAGCTTAAATTAAACGATTCGTTCGGCCTAAATCCTTCTGCTTCCGAGTTTGTCCCAAACACTCCATCACCACCACACTTGCCACCTTCTCGCTTGACGCCTGGAACTCATACTAGATCCTTGCTCACCCCTCTGGATTCCGTATGGAGGAACTCCACCAGGTCACCTAGTCCTCAATCGAATAAGAAACTAATCAAATTTATGAAAAACGTGCACTTCCCTAAGGATTTCTTAAACAAATGCTTAAAAGTTTTGCCCCCCGACGTGTCTTTGGCGGATGTGAAGTACCAGCCAGAAAATTTCCAAGAAAAATGGTTCGACTATTTGAAGCAAAGGGAATCAGAAGCAGCAGAAGAATGTAAGGCTGCAATTGACGAAGGACCTGGGAGTTTCATCGAAGATAGATGCTTTATCGAATCTGAACGAGTGATACATTTTTCCCGTTTCGAAAAATGAGTTTCCTTCAAGCATGAATCAAGGAGAATTAGACGGGACAGAGAAATGCAAAGTTCGATTGGTGATCATTCACAAATAAAACTGTAGAGCCAAAATATAAACTAGCTCTTATTTCTATAACTTGTAACTATGTTTCCTTCATCGCTTATTTTTGTATCAAATTTAGACTTTTGAATGGACACAATGCTCCCTTTATTAAAAATATTAAATAAATATTATAATACATTTTTTTTTATTCAAAACAATTATATAATATCACAATAAAGTTAACATTTACCATATGAGACTAACATTAAAAAATATTACATTTTTATACACCTGATTATAAAATAAATATATGTACCTTCAGAAAACACAAACCTATAATACTGCTTTCTTATTTTATGAGATACATACACATTTGAGATTATTCCAGAAATATATATAAATATATTTCACGATATATTGTGAGACATGCATTACACATATACGACAAAAACTATTAGTTTTATTTTTGCCATAAATCATTTTCAAGAGGGAGAAGATTTTACATTCATATAAAGTAACTAAAATATACATATGTGCAAATAAATTTATGGAGGATACAAGCAAAATTCTCACATAAATTTGACAGCACTCTATTTCAGACTAGTAGTTAGTTATTTTATGTTGTCGATTGTTAACCCAAACGAATCCAGTCTTACGATTAAAAAAATATGGTAGAAAAGGTAAACAAGGCAAAGAAGTAAAATGATTCCGAAACACTTAAAGTTACACAGACCCTAGAAATGTGGCAAACATACTTTACCGGCAAATAATTCGGATATAACAGTTATCCAGAGAGCTAGCACGAAGAGGATATATGAAATACCGACTTGATGGCTGTTAGGAAGTTGATACGGTTGTCCTCCGATTTCATCAACATGAAATCCCAGTGGGAAAATGACCGCAGCCAAACAGAACAGAACCACTAGAACCAACTGGATTAATGAAACTAGTTTCAAATAAAACGTACTTTCCTACTTGCTGTAAATCCGACCCATCTTGCGTAAGGTACAACATTTCTGTCCCAATGGGATGAAGCAAGAAGTATTATAGTAGTCGTAATGCATATACAGCCAACGAAAATGCATACAAGAGCAAGTAACCATTCAGGTTGTAGGTCAGGAGTAAAGCAAACTTGTGGCCGGTTGTACAATGTCATACACGTCCACATAAGTCCCAATCGTGTATCTCCTAAAACAGAAATGTGCACAGATTTATTATTATAATTATTTCTAAAGGATTACCTCCCACATCTGTGATAATCCAGTCTGGCATGGCCAAACTAATAATGGCAAAAATATCAGCAGCCATAAAAAGAGTGCCCGATATTAATGTTAATTTGTCCATTTTTATATATACACTTTTTATTAATAATTAAAGATATCTTTTTCTTTAACGTTTGAATATTTGCCAACAAACATTCTAAATCATACTTCAAATTATGAGGTGAGCATAGACCTTATCAATAGTTAACTACTATGGGTGAGACGCGAGTGGACTGACTCTTCTATTATCTATGTTGACTGACGTTGACAACAGCTAACAGCTGACAGTAATATGACAGATGACGTTCTGGTCGTTCTAAGCTTTGTTCGTAAACCTACACAACGTAGTGTAGTGGATTTCAGTGTTACACTAAAATAATAATTGTGCACCACTTTTAGAGAAAACATTTGGCTGTTCGTTAATTCAATTTGGGTAAACTTAAACTGGCATAACCTAATTGTAAATCATGGAGAAAATATTTGTGATGAGTGAATTATTTAGTGACTGGAAGTGAATCGGAATCAGATGATGAAGATTACCTTCGTAAAAAAAGAAAAATTCATGTTTTATTGGAGACCTGTTTCCAAAAAAATAAAAGAAAATGCATTACAAATTTTATAGAACTTGTTCGAAACTGTGAGGAAGACGAATTTATCAGCCATTTCAGAGTAAAATCAAATATTGCCAAATTTTTAATGATCTATCTAAAATATCTACCAAGATGTGACATTTGTGATAAAAGTTTCATTTTCGCGCCACAAATATACTACACTATACACTTTTACACCACCTTGTTAGCCAGTGTAGTAGTGTCTGCACTATTACACTGCACTGGACATTTCGAACACCTGGATTATACCTGCACTTGGCTACACTGCAATAAACGAACAACGCGCCATTATTCCATGGCTAGAAATAGGCCTCAATGATTTGGGATCGAGGGGGATTATCCCTCTTTATCCTGCCTCATCTCGTGTAGGCCTGGACAGCCTTCGTAGGTGGGCCCCATCCGTCGTCTACCCCGACCGCAAATGCGGCCGGTGTAGGCGCTTTGTGGGACCTCCTTTTGTCCTGGCTGGGAAACGAACAACGTATTACTACACTAGTGCAGCAGTGGAAGGTTTACGAACAAAGCTTGTGTAAATGTCAGATAAGAATGCCAAGGTTGTTATAGAACATAGCTTAGAGAGTAGTAGTGGAGTATATCCTTATTAAAATTTTAATAATAAAAAATAACTTAATACTTGTTATAAACATAATTTATATAGTATATTTGAAACTAGATATTCCAAGTGTAAATAACGAATAAATTAATGAATTAATAATAGCAATCTTTACAATGAGTTTTGATCTGAGAACCATGGATTTCCGACAATTTGCAGATCTATCATTAGCTTTGTTCGCGGAGCCGTTCAAACTAGTTCGGGATCAGTCAGAAGCAATCGTTTAACTACTTTTATGCTATGCTTGTTGTGGGAAATAGCACAGAAAGTAGCTGGAAGACTGCTTCTGACTGATGATCTCGAACTAATTTGAACAGCTCCGCGAACAAAGCTATTATTTGAATCGGTGAAGACCACTGTTGCCAAGCTAATACAAACTTCAATCAAGCAAAGTAAAATGGATCAAGGATTAAGTAAAGTCGAACCAGTGAAAATATTGGAATTGAACTGTGGTGTGGAAATTCTCTGAATCCTGAAGTAATTAGTCGTGACGTTTTGTGGTTTTTGTGATTTGACTAGTGTGCGTGGTGCGTGTTTTGTTATATGTCTACAATGCAAAAATTACAGTTTTTCGAACAATAATGTTTAAAAAATTTATAATAGCGAATGTGGTGTTGCTTTACTGTTTATTTCAAGAATGTCAGTGTACTCATTTGAAAGGAACCTTTAAATCAAATGAATTTTTCAAATTCCTAATTAAATTTGGATTTCAAAAAACAGATCGACATCAAGCTGATGCTACACATGGATATATTTTTGGAAATATTACATCCAAACATCACTTCCCGGATTCGATTACTTTGGCAGTATTGGACAGATTATATTTCTTAGAGTATTATAAAAACAGATTTGTAAATGACAAACACCAGGCATGTAATCTTATGTTTGGTAATCTGAATACAACAGCATTCGATCCTAAATGTAGCCCAAAGGGAAAGGACTACTTAAGAAAAATTCCATGCCCCAAAGGAGAACTGTGTGAAAATGAAGACAATCCCTGGAACGTAGTGAAAAATCATCAGTTTACATATGTCATACAGGATTTCAAACAACCTTCGTAAGATAGTTTTTTATATATTCATATTTATATTGGCATAGTATGCAGTAGCTAAACACTGTGTACATTAGACTAATCAAGTTATTTGGTTTTGACATATGGATTAATATAGCATATTTGACTAGTATCACAGATAAAAATGTTATTAACGCCACTGATTATCCAGATAAACTAAAATTCCTCTAATATCGTGATTGGTTGTTTATAAGCTGATAAAATCTTGGCGGAAAATGTTTTAGTAGCACTTAAATTATAGCATGTAATTGATTTTAAATAGATTCAAGAAAACTTTCACTTATTGAGTAATATTTCATTTAAACGCTGATTAAAAATCAATACCTAACCGTAATAATGGTATGCTTTATATTTTTTAATTCAATTTTGCCGTCACAGTTAAACCGTTAATTAAAATAATATTTCAATCAGTCTAATTATTTAGTTAAACAAAAAAAAGTAGTAAGAAATTTGTTTTTATTTTTACTACGTACTTTATTTTAGGTTTTGGTATGTATCGATGGTAGCATGTTACCACAACAGCACATCATGCCAGTGGCGTTATTACGAGAGCCACACTCCCTACGAAATAGAATATGACATTTGGCTAGTTAATGGTAATCCTAACAATTCTGCCTACAGTACATTAACATACCAGTTCTCCTTCGATAGACAAAATACACTGGAACTCTATCTCCTGTTTTGGTTGTGCTATATGGTACTAGTCCCCTTGCAATGTCATGCTGTTAAAGCTCAAAAACATCCCGTAACAAAACTGTTCACAGCCAGTCTGTTGCTGGATTTTATAGCGCTATGCCTTATTTTGATACATAATCTGAAATATGCCCTCGATGGACAAGGATACCCTAAAATAGCTTTGACTGGGGACATTTTTGATATCTTGTCTAGGGTAAGACAGTGTTTTTAACGCTTGAAGCTTTGCTAAAACGTATCTCTTATTTCCAGACATCTTTTATGCTCCTACTTCTCTTGCTTGCCAAAGGATGGGCAGTTACTAGGCTTGAACTTACTTGGAAGCCTCTAGTGTTTGCAATTTGGCTGTGTTACGGAATCGTACATATTTTGCTGTACGTTTGGAACCTGGTATGTTATTTTTTTTTTGTCGATTTATTTAATCCTAAGGTTTCTCCGTAAAATATAGATTGTTTGTTTATTACAAGTTACGCATCGACACTATTATGATTTTCAGACTGAGGTAGACATAATAGAAGACATAGACGAATACCAAACCTGGCCAGGTTGGCTAATAATAGTTTTTAGATCTCTGATCATGGTTTGGTTTTTGTACGAGTTGCGCACTACAATGTTTTACGAGCATAATACTCAGAAGTTGAATTTCCTCTTGCATTTTGGTGCTTCGAGTCTAGTGTGGTTTATATATTTGCCCATTTTAGCGTTGATAGCGCTCCACGTGTCCGCTTTGTGGAGGTTCAAGCTACTGTTAGGTGAGTGATTTGTCTGTCGAGCAATTCTTCATAGACTACTTACTTTAACCGTTTCAGGTATCACATATTCGGCCGATTGTTTTGCTTATTGCGTGATGGCTCACCTGTTGTGGCCCACACGATCCGAGCAGTATTTCCTGTTAAAGGGGCCTTCTTCAGCGGATCTGGAAGAGCTGGATGAATTCAACGAAGCCCCTCACATTGTTAACAATTCCTACACGTCACTGAGCAGCATGAGCTCGCTAGACATCTGTAGGTACGACGACCCGCCCAAGAACAAGCCTTCAAACGCATAAATCCAAAGGGATTTTGTATATGACGTTGATCTTATGATTCGGTACTTTATAATATGAGAGAGTTAGGCTAAGTTTGAAAGTGTGACAGAGTAATTCGTGTGTTGTGATAAATTTTAACTGTCTGCGATCGCATTGAACAAAGTATTTTAGGAATTGCTTCACTTTTGATTATCGGGGGGTAGGACGTGGGTGGGAAGTTACGGCAAAGTTGTTTGTCGAGAAATCACGCTTAGGTATTTAAGTCTTGTTTTTACAAGGAGGCTTATTTGCCGTTTTAGTAGTAAGATGAGGTTTTATTTTTTTTAACTGTTTATATTTTAAAATAGAGGATATGGTTAAACTGGGGGTAGCTCGTAACATTTAGGGTGATATTTTAAGTTTTGAAAACAAAATATAAAACTTTAGTTTGAGGGGATTGGAGTATTTTTTTTAAGGAATGATTTTGCTCACAAGTTTGAACTTTTTTCGTAGTAGATCATGTCGACTTAAAATCTGCAATTTGGTAAAATAAAAAATGCGTAATTTATTTTAATACAAAAGTAAAATATTACTCTACGTGTTAAGCTGTGTAAATATTGTATATTACATATTATTAAGGATTAAAAATGTATATATAGTAACCTCTTGATGTTCACATTGAGAATAAATATATTGGCACAGATATAGATAGTTTTTCCATTAGTTTAACTCGCGATTTGTTGCTTCGGGGCCCAAATTATTACACTATTTACATATTCCGGTGAAATAAACAATGATCAAGCAGGCGTCTACGAAACTATTGGTCAAAATGGATCGACCAAAAAACTAATACAGATTCCTATTTCACATCAAATAATAGTTTTCGTTTTGTGATTTGACTGATTGGTGGTTCACACAAATAGTGAAAGTCCCTGAAAAAAGTGTCATGAAGAAATGGATAGTCTTTCTCTTGAGAAGTGGTTTTCGAATCAGCAAGTAGCTTTGTTCTTTTAACAAAGTACAAAATCTTCTTTACTCCACTCCCGAACGAACATTTCGAAGCATTTCGACCGTTATCTGACGACATTCTTCAACAATTTGGTTCTCAAGTGAGTGGTTGAATGATATCTGGGCTGGCTTCCACGTCGTCGATTTACAACTCTTGACGTTTCGAAAGACATATTGCTCTCTTCTTCAGAAGTTACTCTTCACCTCTGTTTCACTCTCAGTTTCACTTCTGAAGAAGAGAGCGATATGTCTCTCGAAACGTCAAGAGTTGTAAATCGACGACGTGGCAACCAGCCCGGAAATCATTCAACCATTAACGACAGCCACGCAAGCCTACAAACAATCCTCAAGTGAGTTCAGACGTGTTGCATAAATTTTCGACTTTAAGTGTCCCTGTTGAAAAAAAGTCTAAGGACGTTAGATCTGGCAATCTAGGAGGCCACTCGATTGAATCTCTGTGTCATATCCAGTAATTTGCAAAGTGCTGATTAAGAAAATCACGCACGGTATAATGTGGTGGACCATCCTACTGAAACGACGCATCCTCTTCTGGCAAAGCATTGTCATTTTCCAATACTGAGGTACTTGCAAGTTTCCTGAGACTCAAATTTGGTTCCATTGCCATGTGACCCAGGACAGCTACCTGATTACCCTCATTACGTATGACCTGTTCACGTTGATGCTTTCTGTTTGCAACCGATCCAATTTCAGAAAATTTTTGCACTAAATCCAGGACGTACCGATGCGAAGCGTTTTTGTCAGGATGACGATCATTAAAAATTTGTGCTGCCTGTCGTGCACAGTCATTATTCTTGTAGAACAAACTAATTATTTCCACTATTCCAGCAATTGTATAAACCCTTTTCACGAATTGGAATTCAATTGACTTTGTGATGATTTTACGGGTTATTGTCTCGACAAGACAAGACGAGACAATATTATCTCGTTTAAAGCAAAACAGGTAAAAAAGTTGAACTGATAAGAGTGTGATGTTTTGTATCGACGACACTTCTCTCGGCTCCGTGAGTTCCAAAGAGGGTTTTCCCAGGAGCGTCATTCTACTACGTGCAAATCCTGGGCACTCTTCAAGTCACATCCTCGGCAGACCGGACTATCTACAAGCTCTAGCTTGTATATATGTATCCTAAAGTGACTATCCCGCCGCTTTCCTGAGCCGAATTTTATTCGAGCATAGCACTTCATTCGTTCTTTCCTACAAAGGACATGCCGTATGTTCCTTCGCAAGGCCTCGAAGGCCATATTTTCGAGTTTTATACTCCAAGAGACATTTCCGCTTTGTTAAATGCATCGTTTACTTCGTTGGAATATGTAAAGTGAACGTAGTATAAGGTCATAAATTTATAGTAGTCGTTATCAAACGGGAAATGATTAGAAAAAATTACTCTATAAAATTTTTTTTGGTTGCTTTTTCAGAGGATAATTTCAGGACCATAGCCAGGTGAAAACTTTAGGCAGGACGAATTATTTTCCTGTCAAGGTAGGTCTCTCTGTGAATTCAAAAGTGCATATCTGCAAATTTCTTATAAATTGAGTTATTGTTGCGCCTTTCAATCATAACTTGGGAAGAAGTACCTATGGTGGCTCGTCAGGTGACGCACTGCTTCAACTAAAATTTCTGTGCTGTGTGGAAATGTTTATTTAAAAAAACTTTTCTGTATGACGTGTTTAATTGTAGGTGTAAAATCGGGCGCATGAAATAAGGAGGGATTTAACAATTTTGGGAACGTCACGCGTATTCTTGTAACCACAAAGCTTCTTTGGAACATACATGTACGGTGTACTTTAATGTTCGCAGAAGTCCACAAGCCGAACTAATATTTCTATTTTTTATAAAATCTAACTGAAAATCCTTCTCACGAACGTCAGTTTTGCGGTAATATTGCAAATGCAAATAAAAGTTTCCAGATTCATTTAAAGCCGTTTGACCTTGAAAATTTTAAAATTTTCTCCTGCGGCGCTTTTTTTTTAGTCAATGAATATGCTTCACCTATTCTCAATGTCACGAAACGCCACTGGTACCTATCAGAAATTTAATCTACTTATGAAGTTCAGCGGTTTATAAAAAATTAAATTATTGTCTTTATCAATTTATAAAATAGCGATAGCATAACTAAAAACCATAACAGTAGACTTTCTGGTTCAAATTTTGTGCAAATAGGCTCTTTCGAATTAAGAGGGCAAGATACGAGCGGCTAAAATCAGCCTTCCAGGCAATACAAATATTTTCCCAAGCTGGGAAAAAATTTTATCAAACAGGTAACGATGAGGCCTTGGTTTGGGAACGCTGTTGGTAAAACAGTCTAGTTTTTCCTTTCTATTAAATTTGTAAGATTTTAATCCCCAGTCAGTCATAATCAAGATCATATTTGTCAATTATCCTTTTACCTGCATATTCTATTTATGCTTTTTACGTATGCACTACTTAAATGTGCGAAGGAAATAAATAGCAATAAAAGAGTTGCGGATCACCTTCTACACAGCAGGATTCTAAATGTGATTATGAGTGTGTTTTCCTAACTTCAGTATTGCTCAATTTATTTTTTTATGTGATTTACTTGTTAAGTATGTAATACATTTATTTTAGGGACAAATTTGCTGATTTTTATTTTGTATAAATATGTTTCTAATAGTGCCAAGTACAAAAGTACCTCAGAAATTGGAAGGAAACGTTATTTGTACTTTTATACAATCCAGATGACGTTTTATTTAATTTTGTTGATTAAATAGTTGTCTAGTGTAATTTCGTAAACTTTCAGACACAGTCAGCCTTGTTTTGAAAGGAATGGGAAAAATATTAAGTTAGGGCTGTAGTATTTCCATTTCATTGTCTGTACCATATTTTTAATTGTAACCCTAATGTTGGATGGTTTACGTTACAAATTGGTTGGCATTGTTGAGTTACAACGGTTCGATTGAAGGGTTTGTGCTTTCTTCTTAGATGTTTTGTTATTGGATTGTTAATTATGAAGGGTTTTCTGAATATAGAATTTTTTTTTATTTCGGGAATACTAAACGTAAAAATCTGTAAATCGAATTGTTAAAGATCTTTAAATTTTTTGTTTTAATGTGTAAAATTGTAATCCATTCACTTCAAGTATTTCTGTAAATTTTATAGGCTTATTCTCCAAAATAAAATTGCAAGCAAACATGGCACTTCTAAATTACTCAAATAGTAAAATAAAACCGCTGCGACTATTTAAAAATAATTGTCAGAACAAGCCTATAATATTAAAATTTTCACTAGTTTTTTGTGTCTTAAGTGTGTCAATTTAATATCAAGTCACATCGATCGATTTCAGAGATTTTTAATGTTAACAAATAGAAATATTCTTATATAACACAAATAAAAACTATAACAATTTAAGATCACTCGTTATTTTGTCTATTTCTTCCACTTTATTTGGCCCTATTCCTACTGCCGTTAATGTTCCTTCTACCACTTGAGTTTTCCCAGCGTCATGCACTCTACAAACATTTAGATGACTGGCTAGAGCTTCTTCGTATATATTTAATAGTGCACTGTCACAATTTGTATCAATTTTAAGAACTACTTTTGGCTGTCCACACCTCAACCATGTCTGTAAGCATGGATTACTGTTTTCTATTGAAGATTGATATAACAGTACAGCGGCATGAGCAGCTTGCGATGCAATTTTGCCACGTCCCATTTGTAAATCTGTGCGGATTATAATAATCATTTTTGTCGTGTTAAAACCTGCTACCTTTTTAACCAAACTAATAAACATCTTTATCAAAAGATTTAATTGTTTAAGCCAACTAAGCAAATAACTACAGCACGCTACACCGATTCTTTTAATCTTTTTTCTTGATATTGTTCCATACATTTCTTAAAGTCAGCCACAGGATCCTGGCACTTTCTCCAGTCTTTGGTATCTGCTATGCATTCCTAATAAATGATTCTAATATAATTTCCTCAGAAATGTATAAATAAATCGGACAAACCTGCACTTTATAATGCAAGTCAATGCAGCCTGTCTTCTTAAGCATCTGTTCAACAGGATCTGTAATTTCTTGGTTTCCATGAGATGACATTTTGGGATTCAAATTGTGTTCATATATTACATTTTTTTTTTTAATTAAAACTGCTCAAACTCGAAAACTTACCCAAAGTATTAAAAAAAAATAGGTTATGTTAGATTTTACAAAATGTCTATAGTTAATATTCCGATAGATGACGCTAACGTTGCAACATTTGAGAAAAACAAATGCATCTCACATATGTCATATCATCACAGATCACAGAAACAATTGTCATATCCATACACACCATACACAGACCGTGGTAAAGACGGACCGTTAAATCCATACCGGTCAGTTTGTCAGTGTCATATTGTTGTAGACCCAGAGGCTACTAATAGTACTAATACTAATGCTACTATGCAAATGAACGGACAAAATCGCGCATTACGCTTTTATACCACTTTATATTTATATCAATTCGCGAACCAATGCGAATTCAGTATTTGGCTCTTCGCCAAGCCGCGGACCAATCAGAATTGAACATCGAAACCCTCAGTTTACTTTTGTTAATTCTGACGAATCTTTCTAGAAAGTTCTAGAACAATGACGAAATCTGACGAAATGTTACGAAACATGATTCTCTCAACAGTTCTCTCCACCTAGTCTATACAAGTGAAAGTCTACGAGTTACATTGATCGGGATTGCTCGCCATCGTTAATTACCTTCAGTAATTAAATAAGTTAGTTCCGATCTCAACCGACGAAGTTAGTTTCGCAGTTTCGGAAAAAGCCGAAAAAAGTTCAGTTACATACAGAGGATTACATAAAAAGTGGTCACAACATTAACAACAGCTCAAACTACTCATTCCGACCAAGTTTGCTGTTTTAAATAAACGTAAGCGTTGACAAGGCGCTCCAACGCGAGGCTCGAATTGGATTGAGGATGAGCTCCAAATTTAAGTAGAAGAAGGAAGGGAGGAAGGAAGAAGAGTGAGGATCTTCGTAAACGACATCCGTCTGCACCATATCTGCCGATAGTGCCGAAGGTCGAATCTGAAGAAAATTGGAACCACGAGAAGTCGCCCACATATAACCCAAATAGGTTTATCTGCCAGAAGCTGGTATGTATTGCGAAAGGTCACACCTAGGTTACCTAAGAAGTTACGTCGTGAGTTCCGTGACGCGGAACGTGCTCGACTAACTCAGCTGGCAGATCAAATCTAAAAATGCCTACGAATTATTCGCAAAACCAGCGAATAACGGAAAGAGGTAGCGTGTCATTAAGCCACGTTATCCAAGAAGAAGGGAGCAGGCCCGTCCTCTGTGACACAACCGCAACATAACCTCGCGGCCCCTCCAAAGCAATGAGGTGTCGAGTACTTTCAAGTAACGAAATTCTCGTCTCCATGGCCCAGGCCATGATTACTAGGCAGAGTCTGTATCCTCAGTACAGACTCTCCTCTAAATATATTAAGAGACTTGCGGAGAAGTGGAAGGTCCACCGCAAGTTCTCCCAAGTTTCCCCTAAGGTGGATAAATTTGTGGAGGTGCATATCACGGAGGATGAGGAGTGGTTTGCAACCCTCATTTCCGAGTGATAACCCTTCAGAATATCCTCCTTCGCCCCGCCCCGGCTTCGGCCAAAGACTTTAGACACCAACCCGCGGTTGTCGCTCCCGCGAGTGTCGAACTCCTTTACCCCCAAATCGTACCACGCTATCCGTTGGCCGATTTGACCAACCGGGATCCCTCTGCACGGGATATGCCCGGCCTATAGACCTTTACCCCCAAAAAGGCCAAACCCCGATTTTTGCTCCTGATTATGATTCCCGATTTTGACCCCGATTATGACAACCCGATTATGACTACCCGGATATGACGACCCCAATGAAGACATCAATACAAATAGATGACATACGCCCCGCCCCACTAGAAACATAGACGAGGATTCCCAGTCCGAATACTCTACTAGTTCCACAACAGAATCCCTATGCAGCGGTAGCTCCTGTAGTCGCAAGTCAGGGATCAAGGATTGCTGTAGGGTTGAATCCGCTGGTTTGGATGGACTTCCTGCCGAAAGCGACGTAGCCCGATCCCAGAGCCTGATATCTTTCAGAGACGCTATAGCTTCGGACGTGCCTGTTCGGAGTCGGAAGAGACGTTCGCGAATGGCAGTCAATAAGAAGAGCGCCAGAAGAAAGGGCCCTAGCCGGCGGGGCCCAGCCAGGACAAAAGGAGGTCCCACAAAGCCTACACGGGCCGCTTTTGCGGTCGGGGTAGACGATGGATGGGGCCCACCTACGAAGGCTGTCCAGGCCTACACGGCAGGATAAAAAGGGATAATCCCCTTCGATCCCAAATCATTGGGGCCAATTTCTAGCCATGGAATAATGGCGGCGCGCGCGGTAGTCATCGATACGGATTAAGTAATATACAGGTAGTAGTATATTACTTATATTCAAGTCAATTAGTAGAGTCAGAACGTTATTAGTCAGATATGTTTATATAATTTTTAAAAAACATCGGTGAAAATTTTAAAAACATCGGTGCAAATCGTTAGAAACATCGGTTAAATTCACTATTTGCCTCTTGTTTGCTTTGTATATATTAGTTTTAAAGATTATTTAGTTTTAAGTCTAATTTTAAGAATGTTCGTGTGAAACCACCGCATTTTCAGAGTAGAAAAAAGAGTGAAAAGAATGAAGTGTGTTGTAGACCCCGAGACTACTATGCAAATGAACGGACAACGCGCCAATATCCTTGGCAGGAAAAAATGACCTCGGTTGGAGCGGGGTCGAGCGGGATTATCGCTCTTTACCCACTTCATCGCTGTAGGCCCGGACGCCTCGTAGAGGTAGGCCCTTTCCCCGTCATTCCGGACCGCCAACACTGCCGGATTGGATCGGTTCGTGGGGCCTCTTCCTGCCCTGGCTGGGCCCCGCCGGCTATGGCCATTTCTTCTATGAACGGACAAAATCGCGCTTTACGCTTTTATACCGCTTTATATTTATATCACGCCGCGAACCAATGGGAATCCAGTATTTGGCTATTCGCCAAGCCGCGGACCAATCAGAATTGAGCATAGAAACCTTCAGTTTACTTTTGTTAATTCTGACGAATCTCTCTAGAAAAGTTCTAGAACATTGACGAAATCTGACGAAATGTTATACCAAATCTCCAAATAGTGCCAGTTTACTTTTGTTAATTCTGACGAATCTTTCTAGAACGTTTTAGAACAATGAAGAAATCTGACGAAATGTTAAGAAACATGATGTCATGATTTTCAAAAACGCAATAGTTTAGGGAAATTCACTCTTAAGGACATAAAAATTGTTTATAAAAGGGATGGACATTTAGGGATGAAATCAGTTTCTCTCAACAGTTCTCTCCACCTAGTCTACAAGTGAAAGTCTACGAGTTACATATTCGGGATTGCTCGCCATCCTTAATTACATTCAGTAATTAAATAAGTTATTTCGGATCTCGACCGACGAAGTTAGTTTTTGCAGTTTCGGAAAAAGCCGAAAAAAGTTCAGTTACATACAGAGGATTACATAAAAAGTGGTTAGTAAAGCTCCGCGATTTTTTTGTAATTAGTTGAATAAGTTTTAGTAAGTTCATTTTCATATACCTAGTACTCTTTTTTCTACGGTCTGGTAGTTTGAATTTTCTTGCTTCCTGGATTTTCTTTGCGGAGAATATTCCAGAGATTACTATTACTTTATAATTGTTAGGTTAATAAGTTTTTAACTATTAACATTGTTGTAATATATCTTTTTTATAAACTTGTTTTTCTGAAGAAAACCACGT
Organism: Anoplophora glabripennis; assembly: GCF_000390285.2. Lineage (NCBI taxonomy): Eukaryota > Metazoa > Arthropoda > Insecta > Coleoptera > Cerambycidae > Anoplophora > Anoplophora glabripennis. The sequence continues at coordinate 336,042 of NW_019416568.1, forward strand.
TTTTTTAATAATAAATTTTTTTAGTCAAAAATAATTTTTCGAAAAAAATATTTTTGGATAATTTTCAAAATAATTTTTTTTAACACGAAATTTATTTTTCGCGCATAACCTTAGAAACATATTCTAAATAATTTTTTTAGTCGAATTTAGTTTTTTCCAAAAAACTTAAATCTGATTTTTTTTTTACAAAAAATTTAAATTCTTAAAGGAACTCGGTCCTCCATTTTTTTTGAGAAAAATATTTTTTTTCTAAACTTATTTTTCTAACACCTTCAGGATCAGTAAAGGATCCTTAGTTAGTCTTTACATACATACCTGGAGATTAAAGAGTAATCCGGTTAGGGAACTATACAGAATGTAGATTCACTTCAAAATTTACTTTGGATCAAAATGTTCTCCGTCGGCAGGTACATCGGAGAACGCAATTTGTCCTCCTTTACACTAAAATGTTCTAAAATTCCAAAAACGAAAAAAATTAAGATTTTATTTATTGGCGCACAACCTGGCAACGTTGAATGATCACAACAGACAACATACCATTTTTAATTTGGCATGGTTACAAAACTAATCAAAAATGGTCATTCATTTTTCAAAAAATATAAAAATTTTTGGATACAGTTATTAGCAAAAAAATTAAGTTTAAGTAAAAGCCTTGTTTATTTTTTGTTATTTTTCAGAAAAAGTGTGTTTATTTTTGTTATTTTATTATATTGTTAATATGTTTTGTAAAAAAATATTTGCTGTGTTTCCTGATTACTGACAAATTTATTACCTATACCTATAGATCAATCAATATTATTACACGATCGTATATTTTTTAAGTGCTAAAAAATTCCTAGTGTCCTTTTGCTCTCTTCCGAGTTGGCAACCCTAGCCTGACATAAATTCAATTTTTTTTTATTCAAATTATCCCACTTTCCTCAACTTTTCAAGTTTTGATATTGCTCGGGCATTACCACATACTTCGATAGAAGTATGTGGGCATTACTTTCATTTCTTCGAACCTATCTCAGTGGAAATAATAGACCCCACCATCTACGAATTTCACGACCCGCTCTAATTGTATCGGCGTTTATGTATAATAAGGTTACGTCACAACATTAACAACAGCTGAAACTACTCATTCCGACCAAGTTTCCTGTTTTACTTTTAAATATATGTAAGCGTTGACAATATGTCGGTGGCTATCTTTTTTTGTACTTTGGTCTTCGGTGTTTGTGACGTATTACGCGACACTGCTATCCATATGAGTTACTCGTATGCTGCTAGCTAATGATTAATAATTATGATAATGATAAAAGATAATAAATGGTGGAGGTATGTGGTTGCCAGGTTCGAGTATTTTACAAAGATATAATCTAGACTCTTGACTCGGTATCAGCAAAGAGGATATTAGTTTATCCTCTTTGGTATCAGAGTTGTGACGTGAATGGGAGGAATAGGAGGTGTGTGCCGTTCTAAGTGTTGGTATAGGTTATAAATTATAGTCGTCGTTTCGTGTTTACTGTTGTAAGTATAGCTCTCGGACATAAATTGGCAACGTTATTTTTCACGTGCATGTAATATCAGAAATAGAACGGAGTAACTTACGTACGAGTTTTTTTTAACTAATTGAAATAAAAAAACGTGTGGGCCTGCTCCTGTTTTAAATTTATTATTCAAATATTTGTCCCTACGTTAAGCTAGATGTAAAAAGTTATTACAATTTAAATATTTATGGTCGTATATTAATTTAAATGTTTTGACACAAAATTTATACAAATATTTTAGTAAGTCCAAAACCTGAAACAAAAATGTAATATATCTACAGAGGCTTTAATATTCGAATTGTTACTGTACCGAATATTTTTCAGTGTAATTTATTAAACAAGAATGGAAAAAGGAGAGTCAGCAATGCCTTTAATTGGAGTTATAGATGCTGGGACAAGAACTGTGAAATTTTGTGTTTTCCGAAGTCAGCATACTAAAGAAATAATAGAGCACACTATCGATATCACCACATACACCCCCAAAGAAGGGTGGTCGGAACAGGATCCTAAGGAAATATTAAGTGCTGTAAGGACTTGCATGGAAAATGTCGTTAAAAACTTAGGATCAGAAAGTAAGTGTTCTCTTATTTATTTTATAAATATTAGATTTCTGTAATAACGAACGACCTTAAAAAACTAGTTAAAGGTAAATAATTACCTATTTTTATGTTAAAACTACTATATAATGTTTAAATGTTCAAATGAGGTTAGCTATATGCAAGTTAAGTTACTTAGTGGTTAACAGATAAAAATTTATAATTTAAATACAATCGTAACTTTTTCAATTGTGCATTAATGTAAACGCAATAAAATAATGTATGTAAATAATTTCTTTGGAACTAAAGTTGTGGTGGATTTTCCGTCACTCATTGATTTTTTTAAAAACGTGCATTGTGGTAAAACATTGAGACGTGGCTTGTTAATTATCTATATATAAGGTGCGTTTTTAATCACCCGTTTTTTTTTTTTATATAACTGACGTTACTCTATTAGATTTTTTGTTACATTTTATTATATAGGCCCAAATTTATTTTGTAAAGTATCGGTAAACAGAAAACTAATATCACATATAATATAATTGAAACGTTTCTATTAGATAATAGTGTAGTGTAATGATAAAATACGACATGAGCTTATTAAGTAATATAAAATGTTAATTATATCTACAGTAGATTTTTTATAAAATGGTTTTCTTGCCACCAGTTTCAAAGTAATTTTACGGCTTTGTAAAATAAAATGTATGAATTTTTATCCTAGGACGTAATTGTTTTTATCATTTATTTGTTTTCTTTGGCTATATAAATCAAATTTAAAATTATCAGTAATAAAAAAAATCCGTCTGGAATTAATCAAATTATCGTGACTTATAATTGTAATTACTATGTGAATAAAATGATGCGACATACGTGAAGCAATGATTTATGATTATCGGCATAAAAATATACAAAATGTTGTATCTCATTGAACTAAAGTGAGGTCAATTATTCTAGAGATTCTCCTTAGTTACAGATAATTTGAAGGTTTAGCAAGGACACATTTATGTATAACTACAGAGTTGGAACTGACTAATATGAATGAAAATAAAGTAGGTGCACTTTTATGAACATTTCTTTACATTTTTCTATTTAAACATGAAATTATTTCTGCTGTGGTCCCTTCTTGAGAATTCAAGTGGATATTACGCAAAAATATTGAACTGTTGCAAATAAACCACACCGCTATAATATCGCACAAACAGTTTAACATTATCACTCATAAGTGGACTTGCCGATACACATAATAAATATCAATTGCATTTTAAACTGCATTAAAAATGTCTTAAGAAAGTTGTTTCAGCTGTATAAATATCAAGGTCGTTTAAGCAAATTTTTTAAATTTTTATTTACTCGGTTAAAAAGCTCTCGTTATTGTAAATGTCTAAAAAATAATCTACAAAGTTATGTTGCGAATGTTATTGCAACTGTTTTGCATAACCACTCTTAATGCATTTAATCCATTAGCAATTCGTTAACCTCGCACTAATTCATTAAATAAAAATACGAAAATATTTGCATTTGTTATGGGAAAGCCTTGATTATAATTGAACATGGTGCATTAACGATATTTACGTAATAAATATTCATCACATACAAAGTAAACATATATTATAGATTAAAACTTTGAGTGTATTAAAAATAGATATGCAAATGTTCAGAGAACATTACCGAGGACGGGGGTTCATCTCGTTTAAAAAATATTAGTGTTCTTGTACTTCATTTGTAATAAATAATTTCTGTATCACTGTGGGAAAGTAGATTATGTTTATGATAAGAAGAAGTAATAATAAGAACAAAGTCAGTTTCAAAGGTTAAGAAACTGTGACAATTCGAAATTTATTTATGATTCACGAGATTGTTTGTGGTTACGAGTCATTTATTTATGTAGTGTTTATCGAAAGCTAGGTTTTTCTTAGGAGTTATTATTGGGAAAGTTTGGAAGTATATATTGCTACGACACTTATTTGAATGGAAATTTTATTGCCACATTTCTTTTTCAAAAATATTTAATTGCTTTTATATAAATACTTCATTTCCCTATTTTCACTTAATTATGTTGTGGTCTAACAAAATCATAATTTCTTAGTTTTTGCCCAATTTATGCATTACAGTCCGTACGATATTTGTAAAGGAAGAATTCCAACAAAAGAATAAGCGCATAAAGTTCTGTTATCGGAAGTACTGTAACAATTTACAGCGGCAGGGTCGTGCTTGAAATTTTCATTTGGAAAAATTGTATTTAAATATGCACGTTAAACACGATACTCTTCGACTGGGAATTAAATTCCTTTCTTTTATTTTTCACCTCGATTTATTTTAATAAGAAATTATACTGAAAATGCACAGGATGACACACTTACGAAGAGACACATCTTCATAACTGCAAGACACAGTATTGTTGAATGCGGTTAATTCCAAGAAAGTTATGCAGGGGTCTTCTTGGAGTTCTATCTCAACAAATATCGTACGGATGATCAATTTATTGGGTTAAAAATTGGTAACTGGTTTAAGTTTTGCATTAATAGGTTTCTGTTTGAAAATACATCACCGAGACTGATTCTTTTTGTTTGCTTAGATGGGATAACCTTTATATGAACTTGTCAATAAAAGGCTTTTACAATTCCTCCATTAAGTCGTATAACCTATTTTATCTAAGAAGATAATGTCATGAGATTAATGACTGGTGAAATTAAATTTTATTGGCATCGTCATTTGAACATTTCACGATATTTAAATCATGGGTTATAAATGTTATCTTTATTATTATTATTTTTTTCTTTTGTAATTGCTTTTATAAGAAACGTGGAATTTACATGTTTGTTTTTCTTTCGCCTTATCTCCGTGTATTTAAAATATTTGGTCAGAATCAGTTCGGGGGATTTTCCTTTTAAAGGATTTCCACAATTTGTAAATTACGATGTTGTGTCTAATAATATATTTTTTGTCTCAAAATTATCTCCAGATATACAGGCTGTTACAAATTCGCTTCTCACTACAGGCATCTCGGAAACGGTAAGATATACGAAGTGGCTTAAATGGGGGCAAAGCTGCATAATCTGGGGACCAACATAATGCCTCCAAAAAATCAAGGCTAACAGGATTAGTTTTTGAAATATTTGAAAAAAAAAACAAAATTTTCGATATTCGTATTTGTTTCATATCAGCCTTGTTTGAAGTGATATTGAAAAAACAAGAACACTTTCTAATGGCAACTTTTCGCCCTCTATCGAATGGCATAATCAATTTTTATATATTATAAAAACTTATTTCCAAAATTTCGGTTTTTTTCAAATATTTCGAAAACTAATCATGTTAGCCTTGATTTTTAGAGGTATATTGTTGGTCTCCTGATTATGCAACTTTGCCCCATTTAAGCTACTTCGTACCTCTTGCCGTTTCCGAGATCCCTGTAGTGAGAAACGAATTTGTAACAGCCTGTGTAACATATATATAATATTTTAATATTCTGGGTTTTTGATTGCCTCAGTATTTTTTAAATCATACTGTTTTTGTAAAGAAAATAAAAAATATGATAATGCCATTGCATAATATCTCTTGATATTATCAATTATTAGTTTGAAAAACTTATATTTAAACAAAAAATTACTTTTTTTATTCAATAAAATTTTACTATTTAACAAGACATTTAAAACGAACTTACTTTTCTCTCTCGACGACCCAAAGTTCAGGTGTTAGATTAAGATTGAAGCCCTCAGATTGACACTTTATTTATAGGTAACAAAATAGTCACATTGGGGATAACGAATCAAAGGGAAACGACCATAGTATGGGACAAAACGACAGGGGAGCCCCTTCACAACGCGATAGGTAAGTCTGCACCGTATTTCTAGAAATCGTTAAATTACATATCACTAAATTTCGTTATTAGTGTGGAATGATATAAGGACCAACACTACCGTGGACATAATATTAGCAAAGGTACCGGAAAACAACACAAATTACTTTAAACCGATATGCGGGCTTCCTATATCTCCATATTTTAGTGCTTTCAAACTCAAGTGGCTTATGCATTATGTCCCTCAAGTAAAAAAGGCGATGAAAGCCAAGAAGTGCCTTTTTGGAACAGTCGATACGTGGATACTATGGGTAAGGATAACTGTGATATTAATTTTTGTTGCGATTATTATTCCCATGTTGATTGAAATTTTTATTCCAACCAAAGTTAACGCTGCCGCTCAGTGTTGATGTTTACTTTCTTATCGCGGCACTATATTATTTTTATGCACAAATAAATCACATTTGTTTGCTTGAAATACAGTTCTTTGTTTGATTAGGCAGCATTGACCTGTTGAATATAACCTTAGATAGTTTTGCAGGGTCAAAGATAATGAATATTTAAAAAAAATCCGCATCACTTATTTCATTAAAAAATATATATATTTTTGATATAAAATCGTGTAATCGAAAAAAAATTATAACAGTTCACGAACAGGTATAAAAAAATAGTTTGATACCGTTTTCTATTATTTGATTGGTTTATGTCCGCATCTTGTTAATTCCGGTGGGTGCTGAAGGTTTTACTAAGGCACTTGCTTTGATTTCTGTTTTTAAGTCAGTTCCACATTTATTTGTCTTACTTTCGTATATACAATTTCTGGTTTGAATATTTTTCTATATTACGAAGCCTGTGGATGGTCCATTAACTTGTTTATTTTTTCATACGGTTCATTTCAGGTTCTCAAAATGAGATAGTTTGATATTCTTAAACCAGTTTTACATTTAACAGTTTTTGACCCGATAAAATGATCATGAATTTGCCTCGGTTCAATTTTTATTTTGTGGCCAATTTATAGGTCAAAATCAAGGCCACCCCCTTTTTTAAAATCATAATCATAATTGAGAGTACATCACTATATTTTTATTTGTAATTTAAGTGAATACACAGACATAACTGCAATAACGAACAATCCATTTTGTGATAAGAAGAGAATACAAAATATTCTTCCCTACAATTATGGTTACTGCGAAGGAAATTTATGATTTGCTTATTCTTGGTTTTAAGTGCTCTAATTTTGTGGGTATGTCCGTAGGCACACCCACAAGATTAGTTAATAAGGAACATTCCTATTTTCAATAATCCTGGAGTATTAAATTGAGAGATTAAATTGCTTTAAATTACGTTTAAAAATATAATCATGAAAAACAATGGATTTACGTAGCGTGATAAAAATGTCAGTGAGAAGCTCCCAAGGATAAATATCTGCTTTAGAAAATGACGATTTCTTTCATTCTTTTTTAAATGAATGTGAAGTATTAAGATTGGATATAGTTTAAATCTGTGCTATTTTCGTACTTGATAAATTACTAAGTCAGTTTAATCCTTCATGCCATAAAGATGTAAAGATTATTAATTCCTTAAAAAAAAAAATTGAAGAAATATGATTGTTTATTCTTGTTATTACTTTATTATTTTTTATTTTTAATTTTTTCTGAGGATATTAATTTTGTTTGAGTGAATATTTAAGCAATGCAGCTGAGAAACGTTTGTGCCTATTTATTTTATCTACTTTAAATTTTATCTAGCCTAAAGTTAAATACAGATTAACTGTAATCCACTTGATAGTTATCAGGGTACATCACATTTTAGGATTGGACATATATCCGTTACGTAAAATAATCGTGTAATGGAACATAAATTTTTGGAACATTTTTCCTGCATTCACATATATTAAAAAGATATTTTCTCAAATGTTGACGGTAGATGTATTTCAGGAAGTCTCCAAATTAGACATTTTTTTGGCGTCAAGTTTATTGACACGTGGAGTGAACACAAAAATAATTTCGGAGGCGTTAGCATTTACGTTAAGAGTAATAAAAATATATTTACTTCGGGTTATGTAAAAAGATGTGTAGCTGATTAATCTTTTAACAGAATTTGTAGCGTATTTTTGTATTTGGCAAAAAGATCGATGTTATTTCTAACTGTCAAAACAACAATCCTTCCAGACTTTCCTCTTATTAATATTTCATATTTATCGTTTAACATAATTACGCTTTGGTAATTGCTTATTGAATACAAGTATTTTATGTATATATTAGCTCCTAATTAATATTTGATAAAATTGCAATTAATCATTTTACCTGCTCGTCATGGTTGCAAATTGTGAAAATAATTTTCATATTCCTTTAGAGTTCTAAAGTAGTTTAAATATTTGTGCTACTCGATTTTACCTTGAACTGTAATTTACTAAATATATATAATTAGCGAATACATAAAAATGTTACTTTATCATGTTCCATAGAAGTGCAAATACAATTACTTATTACGTTGGAAAAGAAAATACCAGCAAAGGTTTTCTGACGTTTTGCAAAATTCTTAAATCATATTCTAATGTAACAAATAATGATACAATCTAACTAAAATACAAACAAATATTTATTTAGCCGGAGAATATCAAGTCACTTTGAGTGATGTTATTCTCTACAAATAGTTCGTGAATATTAATAACACTAATACAAGGATTTGCGGATCAATTCAGCTAATTAATATTGAAGATATAAGTGATTTTGATATAGAAATCTTTATTAGCTAAATGATATAGACAGGGTGCTTCTTTATAAGTGTTTTTTCAGAGAGGCAATAGAACAAATTATTTTAATCAGAGTTTCGTATGAAACGGGTCACTTTTTTTTAGAAAGTGCGTTATTTTTTTCTAATTAAACGAACGCACTTATTTCAAAAACACCCTGTATATTTGCAATTTTGTTGAACTAAATTAAAGATGTCAATTAGTTAAGCATAATCATTTAGTTTAGACTTATTTTTTTGACTGTCATAAAAAAATCCAAATTTACTTGGATTTTTAAAGTAATAGCGATTTCAAAGTGTAAATGTTAATACCTAAAACTGGCGTTTGATAAACAAGTTAAAGACTCCAATACAAAATTAACCATTGTTACATAAGATGTAATTAGCACGATAAAAATGTTTTATTTCTCTTATTACGCTATAAAATAATTCAATATACTTTTCATTCGAGTTAATGGCTCGTAAATATGTCGTGACGTGATTTAAACGCACAAATTTGTATGGAATTTTCTGTAATCTAAATTTTAAAACGTACCTGCAATATCTGCTAATGTTGTTGATTGGCACTTTACAGTGTATTTCGCAGAAACATGCATTATTTATCATGGAATTTCTAGAAATAAACTAATGCAAAAAATTAAAGTTCCAAAAGAATTTCCTAAATTTTTCCGTGATTTTTGACACGACTGTATTTAGGTGACAAATGGTCGTATTGGAAAATAAAATAAAATCATTTTGAGGCTATAAGATTCTTTTTTTTAGATCTTTCGTTCGAAACTTTTTAGGAGCTACGATTTTCATGCAATTCTAATAGCGCGATAAAAAAATTTTGCAATTGTTTTCCTGTTATTTTAAAATTCGTGTAAAAGATGAAAAAAAAAAGTTTTTCCGAAAAGTTGCGGCAGCATGTTAGGAAATTTATTCCAGTTTTCGAAACTGCCCTTCAATTCTCTGTACGAACATTTGTCGCCGAGATATCGATGATTGAAGACGAAAAGATCCTTTTCCATAAAAGTCTGATATTTCGATGAGAAATGGTCGTATCGAAATTAAAAAAAAGGAAATTGAATCTGAATAAACAGGTTATCTGGTCTGGCTTAGCTAAAAAAAATTTTTCCAAGTTGGAAAATTTTTTCGCTATTTCTTAGAATTGCATAACTGTAGCTCCTAAAAAATTTCGACCGAAAGATCTAAAAACTAGAATCTTAGAGCTTCAAAATGCTTTTTTTTATTTCCTGATACGACCATTTTTCACCATAAAGTGTCAAAAATCACGGAAAAATTTCGGAAATTCTTTTGACCCTTTAATTTTTTGATTTAGTATATATGAAAGAAAAATTAGTTTATCATGTAGTAATTAAATTTTTTAATGAATCAATTGAAAATAAAAAGAAAATATGCATGTATTAATTTGGGAATTTGCAGAAATAAACACCATGCCTGGAATATTATTTATTTTACAGTTTATTTCCTACAAATATTTTGGGTGATGGCACAGAAAGTAAAACGGTGAATGTTAGAACAAATTACTTCAGTAAAGTCTGATCGTATATAGGTTTTGAGGATGTGTTTTTCCGTTTTAGAACTTAACGGGTGGAGTAAACGGCGGCAAGCACATAACAGACGTCACAAATGCCTCTAGAACATTCCTTATGAATATAGAATTATTAAACTGGGATCCGGTGTTATTACACACGTTTAAAATACCTCCAGAGATCCTTCCAGAGATCAGGAGCAGTTCAGAAATTTACGGTAAAGTTGCTGAAGGGTTTCCCCTAGAAGATAAACCTATATCTGGGGTAAGTAGATCTTTAAAATTGATTTACCGGGGGATTCGGTTCACCGGTTCACAAATTGTTCACTAGACGTTCGTAGCACGCTTAAACTTAAACGCTTATGGTACTCTTTTAGATTTTGGGGAACCAGCAAGCATCCCTGGTAGGTCAAAGCTGCATGAGAGAAGGGCAGGCTAAAAACACTTACAGGAGTGGATGTTTCCTTCTCTACAATACCGGGACATCAGTAAGTCTTAACTACTCTAAAAGTACGTTTGGTTTAACATGTCTCGATTTCGTTTTTCAGAGAGTACAGTCGACTCATGGGCTAGTGACGACGGTTGCATACAAATTTGGAAATACGCCAGCTGTGTACGCCTTAGAAGGTACGACCAGTGAAAAGTTTTCTTCGTCTTGGACGTTTTTCAATAACATTATTATTCTAGGTAGCGTGGCGGTCGCTGGTGCGGTCATGAAATGGCTGAGGGACAACATGGGCTTCATAAAGGACGTCCAACAAGACACCGAATCCTTAGCCCAGGAAGTCTTTAATACCGGAGACGTATACTTTGTACCTGCCTTTAAGGGTCTTTACGCCCCATATTGGACGAAAGATGCAAGAGGGTATGTAACTTTTCGCAGTTTGTTTCAGTAAAATCATTTCTAATTGTCGCGGTCTTTCTTTTGAATCCTAGCGGCTGAAAAGAGAATATCCCGCTTCTGAAATTTTTTAACAAATTTTCAATTTTCTCAGGATCATCTGCGGCCTGACGGCTTTTTCCACGAAGCAGCACATAATCAGGGCTGCACTCGAGGCTGTGTGCTTTCAAACTAGGGATATTTTAGAGGCTATGAGAAAAGACTGCGGCATACCACTTTCTAAATTACACGTGGACGGGAAGATGACCACAAACAACCTGCTCATGCAGTTGCAGGTAACACCTTTATAATATTTCCCGCAAATGTTGTTACTGATGGTTGTTTTTTTTTAGGCCGATATTGGTGGTACACCTGTCATAAGGGCGCAATCGCAAGATATAACCGCTTTAGGCATGGCCACCGCGGCAGGGGCGGCGGAAGGTATCGACGTGTGGGACATCAACCCGGAAGAACGCGAATTAGTGCCTAGTGATACATTCCTTCCCACGTCTACAGAAGATGGTGAGTCATTTTTACTTAAATTTCAGCCCCGTAAAAAACTGGACGCTAAATGATAGAAAAATTAAGGTACTTAAACAGTTTGTTTCTACAAAATACGATTAGCCAACAACCCGTCAAGCTAAAGTTGTCGCACGACACTTTCGAATCCAATTTTTGCGAACTCGCTGGAAAACGCCTCAAGAAAAGGAAATAGTGGTACGCAAAAAACACTCAAGACACGGTCCAATTCCAGATACCAACTGAAATGAGTATTGTTCGACAGCTTAGTACCTCATGTTATCCGCCGCGCCGTTGTCACTGCTCGATATGAATTTTATCGAATTTTAAATTTATTACAACACTAATTATTTTTTTTAATTAAGCTTAAAGAACTTCAAAAAGTGATAAACATTGTATTTTATGGTATTCAATGTACGCAGTTATGTCATATAAGGTTTTTTGTTTCTTTTAATGTATTCTATCGTCTGTTTAAATTAAGGCAGTCAAACTTCTAACGCCCCGTATAAATTACAAACTATAGCAGGATCATATTCGATGCAAAGTAGAGCAAAAAATTGTCGGTCTTTTATCAAAGGAAAATCGTGTCGACATTTTTAGGAGGCGTAAGATGAACCATTTCAAATTTAAAATAAAATTGAATGTAAAATCGGAAATACCGCGGCATACGCACTGTGTTCTGGCAGTAGCTGTAGTCGCCCAGGTGCATCGAGTGTACGAAGTGGTCGGTTATGCGTCAAATACTAACCTGGCGAGCTTGGTCATAAATCGGAGACCGCCTCCAAAAAACAAGTAATCAAACAAATTACCAGACGTGAACTGATCCCTTCATAATGCATAAAGAAATTATTCAATTTATAAACCCCTTAAAATCGTATTGCACTGGATCCCTTGACAGGCAATGATTTATTACTTTGCATCGAATATGATCCTACTATAGATATTCGCGTTGGGATATAATGTATTTTTATTTTTTTTCTAATAGAGAGAGATGCGAGGTATACGAAATGGAAAATGGCGGTTCAGAGGTCGCTGGGATGGTCGTTAACGAAAAAGTCGTCTGCTATGACAGGTACTTATTATTTTGTTTGTTTTTGAAGATTCGAGTACGCCAACAAAGTATTTCGAATTTATATTCCCATTCTGCGTATAATTTTGCGTTTATAATTTTTTTTCAGAGGAACGCTACAAGCTATTAGCAAGTATACCCGGAAGTATGTACCTTATTATAAGCTTCAGTTTAATAGCGCTATCCCAATACTTATCAAAAGAAAACCTATAATGGCCTTAGAGAATTTTTAAAAGAATTTACTATTATCGAGCCAGGCTGTTGAACCGGGAAGATTTCTGATATAATTTCGTCTTCTAACTTATCGGAGGAACATGACACCACACAACCACTTTTTTTATTTTATAACTTGTACCGATATTTTGAGATATCGTCAGTCTTAATTTATATCGACGTTGACTATTCTAGAATGAAGGTGTACTTACACGTTTTGTTGAGGCTGTTCTTTTTTATTTTACAGTAGGTGTTATCAAAGATTTTGTTATGTTTTGTGGATATTAAAACAAGTTGAAAGAAGAATGCGTTTTATTTCCCTTAAAAATCCGATGCATCAAATTTCCTCGTGATTTTATAAGTTTTTTTCTCGTCATACAAAAACTTAACAATGAAGACGCACAAACACACTAAATGTTACTTTAGAATAAAATACAACCCTGCACTATACAGATTCTATTTCGATCCAAGAAAAAACTAAAGCTTCACGTAGAAAGTGATGAAATTACCTACCGTTTTCAAGCGCCACTTCAAATAAAGATAATCGCAGATTAATGGTTACATAATTTTTTTGGGGTTATGTCATGGGCACTCGGACAATGCTGATCTTATGAGATGTTCCGCAGAGGCCTCAATAACTCATAGCACCAATAAGAAATCAATATCTGGGTAGGCCTAGGGAATCCGATAGTGGAGCGACTCCCACAGAACTTAGCCCAAGAACTATAGCAAATAGGCAACCAGTACTATATTTTAATAGATTTTATTACACAGTTCGTCTAAATATGAATTAATGCACAAATAACGCTCTCCCCCTATTTTAACGCAGATTTTCTGTAAAATGGACTGAAACTGAAACTCGAATAACTTTTTGGCGTAAAGAAATTTGTAATTTACGATGTCGTTTGTTGAAAAGCGGCAAATTACAAATTTCTTTACAACAAAAAGTTATTTGAGTTTCAATTGGTTCTTGTTAATTCTAAGGTCTCTATGGGCGGAACCCCTCCTCAGACGATGAAGATCTTCTGAGATGTTCTGCAGAGGCCTCTGTACCTGGTCGCACCAATAAGAAATCAATATCTGGGTAGGCCTAGAGGTTCCGATAGTGGAGTGACTCCCACAGAGCCTAGCCCGAGAACAAGAGTATATTAAAGATACCTTAAGGATGGAAACTGATGCACCCCTGGTTGCCTATATTATACCGAAAAGTAGTAGAAAACAGCCCTTTTTTTTCCAATATATCTTTTTAAAGCAATGGAAGAAAGTAGTAAAATTTCATATCACATTTGGTAAAGTATAAACGAAGAATTTAAATCATTAATATGAAGTAATTCTTGATAAAAAAAATTCGCGTTAATATAAATAGAATTTTAACCGAGAATATACATAATAATGAGAAAATATAAAAAATAGGTACGAAATACTTATTTTGTACAAAAATTGCGTAAAGAATTATGTACAAAAGGACAATTTGAGACTAAATTTTTTTTGAGAAATATTCAGTTTACTTCACTTGAAAAAATAGTTGTAGGTACTTTAATACCTCCAATATAAACAGAAATTCTGTGGAACAGTTTCGTTTATTTATATATTTATTAAACTAAAGTAATAAAGAAATAAATAGAATAGGTACCTACAGTAAAACAGAAAGAAATTTTAAAAAATCATAAAATAAAATCATTTCTTTTTATTAATTTGTGCTTCTATAAAATATTGCGGATGCATACATCTTTTCCCTGTGGAATATTTTTGTATATTATTTCGGGTAATATACAATTTTTATAAAATTGTTCCAAATTTGTTGCCATTGATTTTTTCCATAATTCTTCATCTTAATTTGTTCTGCATAGAGCGGGTTGTTTTCACCACTATAAGGTAGACTTATTATTCCGGTTATATTTAACTGTGTATCTGAAAGTAAGAAGAATTTTACCAGATAATATTTGTTATAAACATAGATAATTATACATTTTTACCTATTATGCTTTTGATTTACCATAATATGTCTAGTCATATATAGGGTGCCACAATAGTGCGATAAAGTTTAGTATAACTGCTTGTAGTAGTGATACGAAAAAAGTTATTTGCTCTGTAACAAAAGCCGGGACGCATAGTCATTTATTTATTAGTTTTGGGAACGGATGGGCCAAAAAGTAATATATTTCAGTCGACACAAACTATCGAAAGTTGAGGGCTTTCAAGTAGGTACGTCCTTCGGAGAAATTTACCAATATTTTTAACAAGTTGGCTTAGAGTCAGGGCCATGTGACGGTCATCTGTTGCGTCTGGGAGGCATCGGCGTAGAAACCCATATTTTTAATAACGCGCGAAATCACGAGAAGAGCGTAGAGGTTCCAAAGTAGAATTAATTCAAATTGTAAATTGATAGTAATTAGAAAATAAACTAACAGATCAATAGCTGTTTTTTTTGGCGGATTTTCCAAGCTATTAAGATATTAAATGAGATTGACTAATCCGCCCCGTAATTGCTACACGGAGTCACTAGAGGAAGGCTAGGGTTACTTGTAAGTAAGTTTAGCTTCAGAATTAGTGATATAAATGTAAATTCAGTCGATTAGACAATTATTAAGATGGCATATTTATGCCAAAGCATCCCGACATTCAGGGTCTCCGCCAATAAGATAAGAACAGAAACTTCTGGACCCAAGAAATGGGCGTTAGTTAATTAATAATGGCTAGTCTTTTCCAAATTTTGCTATGGACCTGGTAAGTACTCGGAATACCAAAAGAATTTTTCTAAAAATAAGCCCGGATGTCCCAGTACATTTAGTGTAAATGACAGTTATCTTTGATCGGCTATAACTACGTAACTAATTTACCAATCGATCTTTTTTTTTTTAAGAATCGTCTCCAAGAACTTAAAACCTATTTTAAAAAATTTGATTTGGTTGAATATTCAGTTATTCTAATTGTTTATAAGTACAAAAATTCGACCAATGTTTAAACAAGTGCCAGAGCTCTCTTAATTGACGGATTCGAATTTTTCAAAATGTTTGAAAGCTTGAGAGCCCTTCTCTTTTCGTATGCAATTATGCGATAGCAAGAGAGTGGGATGGACGTACAGGCCAGACAACTTGTCATCGTGCACGTGCACCTGACGTACCGTCATTTTCTCGGTTTTTTTAGGTGTATTTTGTCGGAATTTGAATGAATGAAATAATCGTACTATTTTTACTATAAACATATTTGCTGTAGCGACATCTATATGAATATTGTAGTACTTTGTTAGATGAAACGGGACTTCAATTTCCCTTCTTAAGAGAGCTCTATAGGAAATAGGCAACCAGCACTACATTTTAATAGATTTTATTACACAGTTTGTCTAAATATGAATTAATAACAGACTCCTCCATTTTAACGCAGATTTTCTATAAAATGGACTGAAACTGAAACTCAAATAACTTTTTGGTGTAATGAAATTTGTAATTTGCGATGACGCTTGTTCAAAAGCGGCAAATTACAAATTTCTTTACAACAAAAAGTTATTTGAGTTTCAATCGGTTCTTGTTAATTCTAAAGTCTCTATGGGCGGAACCCCTCCTCAGACGATGGCGATCTTCTGAGATGTTCCGCAGAGGCCTCTGGAACTCCAACAAGAAATCAATATCTGGGTAGGCCTAGAGGTTGCGATAGTGGAGTGACTCCCACAGAGCCTAGCCCAAGAACAAGGGCATATCAAAAATACTGTAAGAGGGCACTATAGCACATAGGCAACCAGCAATACATTTTTATAGATTTTATTACAGTTTGTCTAAATATGAATTAATGCACAAATAACAGACTCCTCCATTTTAACACAGATTTTCTATAAAATGGACTGAAACTGAAACTCGAATAACTTTTTGGTGTAAAGAAATTTGTAATTTACGATGCCGCTTTTTTAAAAAGCGGGAAATTATAAATTTAAGGTCTATGGGCGGTTCCCCTCTTCAGACAATCTTCTGAAATGTTCCGTAGAGGCCTCTATAACTGGTAGGTAGCACTAACAAGAAATCAAAATCAGGGTAGACCTAGAGGTTACAACAGTGAAGTGACTCCCATACACCCTAGCCCGAGAACGAGCAATACCTTAAGAGGGCTCTATAGTAAATAGGCAACCAGCAATACATTTTTATAGATTTTAATACACAGTTTGTCTAAATATGAATTAATGCACAAATAACAGACCCCCATTTTAACGCAGATTTTCTATAACATGGACTTAGTTTGAAACTCAAATAACTTTTTGGTGTAAAGAAATTTGTAATTTAAGACACCGCTTGTTCAAGAGCAGCAAATTACTCTTAATAGTACGGGCCATAAAAGGCTTAAAACCACAAGTATTGAGGTAAGTTCCGTTAGACCATATTTTGAGGTTCCTTACACATATCTACTCTGTCAGTTATTATGTGGAACACCCTGCATATCGCGACGGTTTCAGGACTGCTGTAAAATATTCACGACGGCATAAAGCACATTAACAATAACTGTTAAATTAAAAATATTTTGAGAAAAAATGTCAACACTATTTTTGTCAAAATATTTTGCAATGTGACCAAATTCTATTGTAGTGTCTATTGAAAAACTTAGCCAACTAAAAATACTGCATTTTTTTTTAATTTGTAAGCACTGTAAGTCGGTAACGCTAAGGAGGATTGGGGATTTATTTGGACATAAATGGAAACCTTGTAAAGGCAATGAAGAAAAGAACAGGATCGTCTACTTTCCCTGTAATTTATTCTCAATTATACATAAAAGAACTGTTGCATGGCAAAATATTTACATGAATAAAAAACATATAATAATTTTAATCATATATGTACAGACTTTGGTAGCCGCTTCCTGAGGAAATCATAATATATGTACAGTATAGTCCATATGACAGTATGAAAAACAGAGTTAGGAATTATTAGTAATAAATAGTGCGACTGCTAGTTGACTGCAGCTCGTTTATTTTAACACATACCCATACCTTGTACTATTCATTATCCACCAATAATTGTATCAGACTTATTATGTTGGTTTACATTAATGTTAGTAGAAAAGAAATAAAGCGTATTTTTTTTTTGTAAAATATTAAAATATAAGATATGTTGAAATACTTCCTAAAGCATATCAAAATATTGCGTAACATTCTAGTCTACTTTAAAATACATTCATAAATATTAATACTCAATAGTTTCAATGCAAAAATAATTTTTACTCTTGATTAAAATCCTATAAAAATTATAAACTATCGAATCTAGTTCTTATTACTCAAAACTAGTAACTTATAAATAAGTTTCAGTTTCAAGGGTGTCATAAAAAATATTTGACAATATATTGGCAACTTTTCTGTAGTAACATTGACAGTTTTAAAATTGAATTACGACATGTACTCAGCAGGTTAATAGCGATTCTATAGCAAATTAAAACATCCTAGAAATACGTTATTCGAAGGAAGTTGTATACAGGGTGTCTGCAAATTTCACCGACAACGTTTGACTGCATATTCACGACGACAAATAAATAAAAAAAACTACTATTACGGCATATTATTTCTTAAAACTTTAGTCAAATCGATATACTGGGTGATAGTTTTCTACGGTTACCTTTCCCTTTTAGCGGTCAAAACTTTTACAGTGGTCGTATTTTTTTAAAACGGGCAGCAACATTGAAAAGGTTTTATTTAAAAAAAATAGTATCGCTTGAGAAAATCGCCTACAGTTTCGGTTTGCGTAGCAGTGTCACAGATTTAAAACTTTGAGTGCAGTAAGCGATGAAAACAAGATGTTGATTGCTGTGGGTATCATTATTGTCGTGTTTCTTTAGGATTCTCACCACTCCACACATGCAAATTATGAAAATCAGCGGCAAAATTGTAAACGTGCGTTGAGATCTAAACTTTCAAGTTCTTGAGCCTCCTGCTGAAATGGCCAAAGAAGTTAGTTGTCTTGAAGCGCTGCGGACGCTTCATAATTTGCATGTGTAGTTTTTTTTTTATCTGAAACGACCTTTTCAATGTTGCTGCCCGTTTTAATAAAATACGACCACTAAAAGTTTTGATCGCTAAAACGGAGAGGTAACCGGAGAAAACTACCACCCAGTATATCGATTTGACTAAAGCTTTAAGAAATAATACGTCATAATAGTCCAAATAAATGTGCCAAATTTTAACGCGATGGGTAAAAGGTATATGAAGTTATTAATTAAATTGGTTTTATTTTTGACAGCTTTTAGAAAAAATTTTTATTTAACTTTTCGTAGATCGTATTTATTTATCGTCATGAATATGTAGTCAAACGTTGTTGGTGAAATTTATAAACACCCTGTATAGTAAGAAATCAAATACTACTTCTTCAAATATAATGAGCCTAAGTCCTACTTTTTTCCTTTCTTAAACGTCGAAGTTTCTATTAGGCCAGCATACACAATGCGGTTTACCAGAAGGCAGACCTTCCAGTTTCCAAACCGAAAGGCAAACCATATTGTTAGTGGGTACATAAGCCGGAAGGTCCTGAACTCTCGGCCGTCCAAAAGCCAGCGCTTGAAAGAGTGACCGCAAAAATCGCCCGTTTTTTCACAATTCGCAGAGAACTAAAGAAAGTAGATAAAAATATGTTTTTGGTCTCAAATTACTCGTCGTAAAAAATTAAGATGAGCATAGCTTTTAGTTATTTGAAAATTTTCAAAAATCACCCCTATTTAGGAGTTGAAAAGACGCCCAAAATGAAGAATTGAATATTACCAATAAATATAAAAACTATTAGCATGTGAATTTTTCTATCCAATGATTCTTGATACAAAGAAAGATTTATTCTCATGACTGAAAAAAACATGTTGAATGAGAAAATCCACCCTTAAGCGCGCTCAGGGGGTGTAATCATCCCCAAAAATAGAGAATATCAGAAATAATTGTAAAAATTCCAAAAAAAATATATTAAGATAATTCACATGCTAATAGTATTTATATCAATTGTAATATTCAAATTCTTCATTTTTGGCACTTTTTCAACCCCAAAGTAGGGGTGATCTTTAAAATTTTCAAAATACTAAAAGCTATGCTCATTTCAGTTTTTTACGACAAGTAATTTGCGACCAAAAACATATTTTTATGTATTTTTTTAAATTCTCTGCGAATTGTGAAAAAACGGGCAAAAATCACAGATTTTTTACGGTCCCTCGTTTGCCTTCTCATGTCTTCTTCATGTTTTTCTCGTACAAGTCGGAACGTATATGCCTGAGGAATGAGTACAGGCTGAGAGTTTCTGAACGGAAAGAAAGCAGTGTTGTCATAAATATTTTTGTAAAAAAATTGCTGATATGTGAACGTGATCTCGCCAATACTTAACAGAATTGACCGAGTTATATAGACCTGCTATATTGCAGGTACTTGTTGCACGACTGCCACCCACAGAGGGCGAAGACAATGTTTTAATTGTCAGTGTTGCGAGAAACAACTACTCCGAGGGCTATATGCCCCTACCGGCATTAAATTATACTCGCAACACTTAGTGCAACAGTTATGACACACTGATGAGGACTAATAAGTCCGAAACCGGTCTGTGCCTGGTGGGTTAAACTGATGACGAATGATCCTAGCTGTTGCGAGTATAATTCAATGCCGGTAGGGGCATATAGCCCTTGGAGTAGTTGTTTCTCGCAACACTGACAATTAAAAAATATATAGATCCCTGCCTTGCTTCTATGATTCAAAAAGCAAGCTATATTTAAACGAACCTTTGAAATTGACCGTCTAAAATAAGTTAGTTGAAAAATTGGGGACGATAGATGCTGAAGCAACAAAAGATGGTGGTTACAAAAATTAATATTTCATCTGTTGAATTTCCCGTAGTCGAGATCATGTCTACAACTTTCTGCTAAATTTTCTGTAAAACTGAATAAAATCCAGCAGTAAAAAGCAGTGTATAGTGTGGCTGATAGGCCTCCGGCTTTGCGTCCGGAAGGTTGGCCGTCCGGCAAGTCGACACATGTATGCTCACATTTGTGGTTTGTAAAATCAGTTTGCTTATTACATCACCTGTTTAATATGGCTCGATTTAACTGTCCGTTAGGGTGTTATAACAAAACTCTACTGTATTGTGAAAAATATATATATTTTTCAGAATTAATTCTCTTAAGTTTTTTGGTACCTTTTCAAGACAAGATTTCAGTCGAATAGTAAAGACGTGATTGTAGCACATTTATTATTAGATTGGAATAAATTATAATTGCGATGTAACAAGAAACAAACCCAACTGTGGTAATAAATGATAATTTACGTCAAAGCAGGTATGTTTTAATTAATAAACAAAAATAAACTGTTAATCTTATACAACAATAATAATAAAATCATTTTAGTTTTTCGGTGTAATAACGAATTTCCAGCTTTAAAACCTTGAATTACCTGAAGGGATTTCCCCCGACCTGAATGTTTCCCACAATTTAAATTTGCATTCATTTCTAAGAATATGAGACATACACACTAACACAATATAGTGTCAAAAATATAGTCCTCATTTAAGAAGGCTCTATCGCAAATAGGCAACCAGTAATACATTTTTATAGATTTTAATACACAGTTTGTCTAAATATGAATTAATGCACAAATAACAGACTTTCCCTCATTTTAACGCAGATTTTCTATAAAATGGACTTGGTTCGAAACTCAAATTACTCTGTGATGTAAAGAAATTTGTAATTTACGATGCCAATTACAAATTTCTTTCCACGAAAAAATAATTTGAGTTTCAAACTAAGTCCATTTTATAGAAAATCTGCGTTAGAATGGAGCAAAGTCTGTTATATGTTCTTACGTAGAAACAAATCAACAAAAAAAGTTCCAATGTGCTTTTTTTTAAGTCAATATATAACAGAGTTACATAACATCAGTTATTTTTTGCCATAACTATTAAAATTGTTTTATATGATCGTAAGTATTAAGCAGAGAACGCATTAGGCGGTCGCGGTCTGTTCTGGGTTGAGCTGATCACGGTCTTTTACTAAATCAGTCGCATTTGGCAATTACACACAATCCTGCTCGCGCCTTCCTTTAAATAGTTGCGGTATTGTTTTAGTAGTTAAGAAAATGAGTTCTATGGAAGAGGAAACTCGTCTCGATCGCATCGCGGTCTCCCGAGATTCTTTGAAAAAGATCGGAGGGGAAAGCGATGCGAGCAAGCGAGACGAGCTCGGGAACGTCTAGTGCGAATGCATACATTATAAAACATGGGAAGGAACTCCACTGCGCGACACGAATCGCGATGCGATGGGATCGCGACTGCCGAATGCGTTTTCTCCTTTAAATTCTGCAAAATCTTTACTTAATTACGACGAAAAAAATAAAAAATATTCAAATTGATAATTTACTGGAATTTTAATACAAAAGCTGGTTACAAATTGTCGCCACAAAGCAATAAATGCGATTTTCCTTGGAAACAACTAATGACTTAATCTGAAGCTGTTTAATTCTCGTTCAAAAATTGCAAATAAAAACTTATGACCAATTTTCTTGCCACCATTTGGGGTCTCAAAATTTATGTTTTTTTTTCATAGGTGTAATAGTAGAGTTCGGGACTCGATCGAAAGATCATGGCTGTCGCGTTGGCCTTTCGCTACAGCGCATCATACGAAACCGGTAATAACGGCAGTTATTGCTTCGTGGGCGTTTGCTTCGTGTATACGTGTTTTAATATTCTAATAATGTCGAACGCGCCAAGGGGTAAAAAACGACCTTTCGCTGATAAAATACGCAAATTTATTTATTTTTATTTACCTGTTTATTCATTTGTTTACGACGAAAACCCCAACTAGTAATAAGTGTGATGGTACGTAACTAAATTAGTTTTCGAAAAAATATCTCATTTTGGCTCATAATTTCTGAACACCCTGTATGTAAATATTTAAAATTCCTTCATCAATAATTATTAGTGCTGCAATCAGATCTCAAACAACACTAAGGGACAGTAAAGTAAAAATAAGTTCGATATAGTCAAGTTCAATCAAGGCAAATCTAATTTTTAGATGTGAAATTAACAAAAGGCTGCCCCAACAACTTTTTTTACGTCACAGCCCCTTCCGTTACCCTCACGACTTTCCATTTCTCATATACCCGATCCTTAAAAATCAACACTTCCAGTTTGATTATACTCAACTAAAAATATTGTCTAAATTTTAATTTGCTATCGAATTACTGCCGCAGGGAAAAGACGCAGTTACGTTTGCTATCCCAGCTTAGTACCGAATTCGTGAAGAATATCACAAGCCATGTCGACGTTATTCCTAGTAATCCCTAAGGCCTTAATTACTGAATCCCTAGAATAACCCTCACTGACCAGCTTCTTAATGTAATCCATGTTTAAATTTTCATAAGAAACATTCGTCTCTCTCTCGAGGGGATTCACCTTCTTCTTGTTCTTCGGCGGTACCTCCAGATCCACATTTTCGTACTGAGGTAAACTCGGATCCGGAGTCGTTTGATAGCTAATATTGGGACTAGTACTGGACTTCACCGGCTTAGCAGCTTTAGGCGCGCTCCTGTTAGAGGGACAACTCAAGTGCCGATTAGGCACCTTTACGTCTATAATATTTTTATCGTAGTAGTCACAGTTCTGTATGACGACCCCATAAATCGTCTCCGGGGAACTCAATTCTACCACCTCATTCTCTGAACTGCTATTTCTGTGAATCTCTATGTTCAACATCGAATTGCTTTTGGGAATATGAGGTATATCGATGGTGTTGTGCGTCAGGTTTGTGACTGATTGGGCCTCGCTCAGGCCCGGGTTGCTGTGCGTACCGTTTCGCATGGCGATGCTCGAAGTTGTGGGTAGGACTGTTTGTTCGTGGGTCGGGGAGCTCTTGCGGGGCGGTAGGGGCGGAGGGACCGCACTTGGTACCACTACCGGTATATTCCGACGCATGCAGCGGGGGCTGCTTCCTGGAGATATCATCGGGCTTGCCGAGGCCTGCCGAAAAAGATAATGAATTTTAAATTTTTTATTTATTCCGTTCCGGTTTATTGTTTATGAAAAATTTGTTGAAATAATGAAAAAAGTGGAAGTCGGGGTAAAACTAAGTGGCGTTTCTGTTATCTAGACAATGTACCAACAATATACAGGGTGTTGTAGGAGGTTATAGTACAAGTGATTTGTGATATATTTTCTTAATATACCATATTCCGAAAACGCTTAGTTTTGGACCTACAGGGTGTTAAAATTTAAAAAAAAAAATGCAAATTTATAAATATCGCGGAAACCGCTCAGAATATTTTAATGAAATTTTACAAGCCTTGACAGTCAACAACAATATACGTTTTACGATAAAAATATTGTTTTCAGTTTCATCAGTGACGTATCATTTTTTTCTTTAAAAATATCCAGACATGCCTATGCGCACGCCACTGGTGAAAAAGAAAACAATATTTTTATCGTAAAACATGTATTGTTGTTAACTGTCAAAGCTTGTAAAATTTCATTAAAATGTTCTGAGCTGTTTCCGCAATATTTGCATTTTTTTATTAAAACTTAACACCCTATAGATCGGAAACTAAGCGAGGAATGCATTGACTTACCAAACACCCTGTATACATTTCCTAGTAACGCGCTTATAAAAAAAATCTTTATTCCAGATTTAAAAGTAAATGAAGCTGTTGCGGAATTATTTCCACACATATATGGTGTAATCTATTATAAAAACTATAATTTCTTTCTAAATGTATCCATATTAAAAGTGAAAAAATGAAACCTTGAATAATAATCATCATATCACACGTCGACAACAAATTTATCAAAAATACGCAAATAAACATGCTTTAATTAAAGGAAATGTATCAAACAAATTATCACTGTGGTTATAATTATTCTTTACCGCAAATATGTTAAACATAAGGCATATTTTATATATTTGAATACTAATTTGGTACATTTTTAGTAACAAGGAAGAGGCTTCATATGAAGTAAAAAGATTTAATTTAGTTATACTAGAGGCAATGCTGGGGTGTCCTAATTAGATATTTTAAGAGGGCTCTATAGCAAATAGGCAACCAGCAATACATTTTTATAGATTTTATTACACAATTTCTCTAAATATGAATTAATGCACAAATATGAGGCTTTTTTCCATTCTAATGCAGATTTTCTATAAAATGGACTTGGTTTGAAATTCAAATTACTTTTTGGTGTAAAGAAATTTACAGATTTCTTTACAACAAAATGTAATTTGAGTTTCAAAATAACTTAATTTTATAGAAAATCTGCGTTAAAATGGGGGAAAGTCTGTAATTTGTGCATTAATTCATATTTAGACAAACTGTGTAATAAAATCTATAAAAATGTATTGCTGGTTGCCTATTTTCTATAGAGCCCTTTTAAAGAAAAGTTATTACTAAACATTGTGATCGTGGAACTGTTTTGATTGTGGAAAAATAAACATTTTTTTAATAACTTTAACATCCTGTATTTCGAAAACGAAGCTATAAAATTTTAAAACTTTATTTTAAAGGTCCAACGTCAATTAAATTTACCTGATTCAAATCTGGAACATCCTGTATAAATGAGGACTTATGACTATGTTTTACATCATGAAATTGTTTTAAAATTAAGAATAATGAAATAATTTTATAAGATTATGAAAATTTTCATTGTACTTGTCAAAAAAAATCTGGAACTATCTTGAAATTTCTCAAGAATACTTTTTAGTTCTCATTTTTTTCAAAATTACACCAATCAGTAATCTTGATCTTATTGTTTTAATTTTACCGAAATTTAATTGCCACAAGGAAATAAAATTACTGTTAGAAATAAAATTAGTGGCCACGTGGCTTGTAATCATTTATGAACGCTTAATTTTGGCGAAGTTTTTATTTAAAAACAAATATTACTCACGGAAATATCTGATCTTGGCGACAGTGCCAAAGCGTGGAGGCTAATTCCTGTGCAATTCCATAATTCCCCGGCATCCTGAAATAAAGAAAAATTGAAAATGCAATTCGTTAATAGATTAAATTCAATGAGGACCAAAAATGTCAAGGAGGAACAGTTTTGAATAATTTGTGAAAAATAAATATATTTAATGGATTCGACACTAATTTTTGGCTGTAAGTTCGGCGACTTTTTTTTATAGAGTGAGCGGTGAATTTTACTCACCTAGTATATAATAATCCTTAAAAAATAAAAGTAAAGATGAACTTTTTTAACGTTATTTCTGTCTCTTTTAGCCAAGGGATTCCAGCGGATGATTGAAAAGATTCGTGGTTTCGTATATTTACAATTTACAACACAGTAGCAACGATTACGTGAATGCGAAGCGTAACGTCATGCATTTTCGCTGTTAATTAAAAATCGTTACTTACCTACTTCTCAAAAAAATTTAGTAAAAAAGCCATAACACTCAGCTGTACACGAACACCAACAAACAAAACAAATACAATAAATAAAACAAAATTAGTTTTACGTATAAAATGTTATATTATAAATAATCGTTCGGAACCAGTTGTTCTACACAGTAAACAGTTCTTATATAACGAACATATTGAAAATAAAAAAATATACATGCTTTTAAGAAGTATTTAAATAATTATATACAAAATAACACTTTCGTAAAAAAAGCTAACTGCGAAATTTTTAAAATTTTTCAAACTAATCTAATTACTGATAACGATTTCTGCAGTTTCCACAAAAATATTGTCCGAAATGACGTCTGAAGCGGAAGAATTATACCAACTGTGATGTCGTCGATGAACTTTTCTCACAAAATTAAAAATGTCTATAATGATAATACTTTTATTTTAAGTACATTTTGATTAAAAAAATACTATTTTTAGTTTACTAAATCCGTGTAAACACGTACAAAGGCATGTATTTAAAACGAAATTTACTCTTAAATATGCAAGACGCGCTTTTCAAGAGTAAGGACCGTTTTGAAACGAGAGTAAATGAGAAAACACAAAATATATTAGTCATTCCACATACATTATTTTTTTTTGGGGGGGGGGGGGGGAAATTTTTTCAATAATACAGGGTGACCCAAATAAAGTGCAAATAAATAAGAGAAGGTTTTACTCGTTATAAGTTTCGAAAACTAAACGTTAATGGTGTAACATAATCTTATATTTTTTTTATTGGAATATTTATTTTTCCAATTTATTTCTTCAAATACACCAACAAAATCCTTAAAAAAACAGCTAAAGTTGAAACTTTTTTAAAATATCTTAGTTTTATTTCAAATTCACTGGAAAGTTTCCAAGAAAAAAAAACATTTAAATGTTTGGAACATTAAAAAAGTTAAAATTTACCTATAGACCAGGAAAGGGAACATTTTGAAATTTATTAATTACTGGGTGTGATTTTATTGTTGGAAAGTCTTCGGAATAATAATACAAGAGGCGTCTCATCTCGTGGGTCACGAAAAAGGTATAGCGTCATTGTTTTTCATCAACAAATAGGTCAAAAATTCGTCATTTTTCGTTCTACGCGTTATTGTAAAAAAACTATAAATCTTAGCAAAACGTGTTTAATAGACGATTTGATCTAGAGAAACTCATCTTTAAAATGAGACTTTATAAGGTAAAATTGCTTTATAAACAAAAAATTTATTGCAAAATTAAACGGAAAAAGTGCTTTTTCTTTAATTGTTAATAACTTTTTAAATAATTAATAAAATCTTACTAAATTTTCCCAAAATGTGAGTTTTTATATCCTTAAGTGATGTGCAAAAGATGGGCTTGATCGGTCAAATAGTTTATCCAAAATTCCATTTATTTATCGCAATTTTGCAAAAAAGGCCCATTTTCAAATGACTATTCCGGGGGCAGGGTTATGACTAAAACATTCTTTTTGGGCTCATTTTCTTCGAAAGGACACCAAGTATCCTCTAGTTAAAAAAAAAATATATATTTTTTTCAAATTTGATTCTATTAAAAAAAAAAAAATTCTACGACCAACAGATCCGGAGTTAGCAATTTTTTTTAGTTAAATTTGAAAAAAATTTAATTTTTTTTAACTAGAGGATACTTGGTGTCCTTTTGAAGAAAATGAGCCCAAAAGAATGTTTTAGTCATAACCCTGCCCCCAGAATAGACATTTGAAAATGGGCCTTTTTTGCAAAAATGGGATAAATGGAATTCTGCAAAAACTATTTGACCGATCGAGCCCATCTTTTGCACATCTCTTATGGATATAAAAACTCACATTTTGGGAAAGTTTGGTAAGATTTTATTAATTCTTTAAAAAGTTATTAACAATTAAAGAAAAAGCACTTTTTCACAATTTCTCGATGATTTTTCACCTTTATTTCTTGGTCTACTATTTTGTACATCGAAATTTGATAAATTATCTTTAATTACCTTTTATATCCCCAGAATTGTTTTTTTTTTGTGAACGTAGTGTGTTATCAACAAAAAATATAACAAATTTGAAAAAAAATTGCTTAATTGAAAAAAAAAACAATTTTGATGTTATGTAATTTCACTAATACTGAATGAAACAAACCCAACAAAATAATTTGTACATCAACCATGTGTGTTCATGTAAACCTATACATGGTGTTAGAACTCAACCATTTCCGAGAAAAAAAATTATCAAAATCTCCAAATTGATGTACAAAAGTTCTATTAATTAAGAAATATTGACATAACCGCATGTATAGACTACCATAAAATACAATGTTTATCACTTTTTTGAACTTCTTTCTACTTAATTCTAAAAAATAATTAGCGTTGTAATAAATTTAAAATTCGATAAAATTCATATCGAGCAACGTGACAAGGGCGCGGCGGATAACACTAGGTATAGTTGTCACGATATCAATTGGAACCTTTGAATTTTTTCCTATGCCTTAGCCATGATATGTCTCGTAATTTATACTCGAATAGCCATCGGGCGAATCCGGTATTGGTAAACCAGTCCGCCTGATGTAGAATCGACGGCGGCGCGCTGGTCGTCAAAGCAAACCTGTATTGGTCCACTAGGTCATAAATAATTTTTTGTATGGTATTTTGTGGTTTGGTGTCGAGCGGGTACACTCGGCTTTGCCAGTGTAGCGGAAAGCGATTAATTATTAGTTAATATTATTATTTGCTCATATCGTAACCAGTTAGGTAATAGTTATTAAAATAAATATTATAAGTAATTATCTAGTAATTTAGCATTTACCCGTACAATGTATTATTTTAAATATATATAAATGTGTGAAAAGAGAAAATGGGGAACAATGTGATAAAGAAATTAGGAAACGGATTAGCGAATTAACTACGATATCAAAAACGACAATTTATCGCGTAATTAAAGAACACTATTAAATACAGTACAGTATATCGTAACGACTATACTAAGCTGTCCAGCAATTCGCAATTCAGTTGGTATCTGGAATTGGACCGTGTCTGAGTGTTTTTTGCATACCACTATTTCCTTGTCTTGTTTGTTTAGAAATAGTGAAAATGTAGAAAAATAACATAATTCTGTGTTTACTTGAAGCATTGTTCTTTTTAATATTCTTATTTGTTCTCATTTCATAACCGAGCGGCCTTACTCGTGAAATGCGCCTCATATAAAAACCTAAAAATTACTTTATGAAGAATACTTATGTATAATATAAAAAATATTGCAAGGTGAAAAAGTCAGTATCGTGATCATAGCGGCGGGATGTGTCTAAGACCGGCTGAGTAATAGCTTCTGCAATTTTTAAACGAAAATATCCGCATCGCTCTCTACTTTCGTATTTAAAGAATTTTCATTCGCTACAAGACAAACCAGCAATGGCAGAAACTACGACTGCAGCGCCATCTACCAAAAACGAGACGAACCACAAAGAGATGCGCTCACTAAACAGCGAATTAGAAAAAAGAACACAACCTGTGCCACGCAATGCAAACAACCGAGTGACTGTTAATTCCATGCCAGAAGAGAAAATTTATCAAGAGCCTCTCATCGGCAGACAAGAAATAACTGGAAATAAATAGCGCGAGAGAAAATTATCTGGATAAATTTCCTCCCGAGATCCCAGTGTACATCGATAAAGCTCAAATGGACAAGCACAAAAAAAACGAAAATAAAAAAATAAAAACAGGTAATTGTGAAGCACAGCCGAAGGCATGAAGAGCGGTTTTTATTCAGCGTAATCGTTCGTGCCACTATGCTCATTCGCTACCTCTAACTCGAAGTCCTCGTCGTCGATGTTGCAGGCGTTCTGAGAACTGGCCGTGGACGTTTTGGGCCGCTGGTGGGACTTTTTCGGATCGAAAGGGTCCACTACGATCTGTTCCGTTCCTTTGATCTCCGCCCGACAGAACGGGCAGCCCTGACTGCCCTGGCCCTCGGACCCCTTAAAAGAAATTTGGATATCGTTCGGTGCCGGGTTATATTAACGGGTTAATAAAACTTACAGCCTGCCAAGCGGTGAGACACGGCGTGCAGAGGAGGTGGCCGCAGGGCTCGATCCGGACGTCCTTGTCGTTCTCCGCGCAGATCTTACAGAGTTGGAATGTACTACCCATTTCGCAATATAATTCGTACTGTTCTTGTGTGACGGCGATGTGATCTTCTTGACTCGGTTGGACTGCCCACGACAGATCGGGGTTGACGTTCCTGCCATCCGGGTATAAGTAACTGAGAGGAGAAAACAAACGATTGTACGCGATTTACTGTTATTATACGTATAATATAATATACGTATTTTATTGGATATGCCAAGTAGCTGCGCGCGCATCTAGTCCTGTGGAGTGGGGTGGAGGGTGTGGCCTAGGTGCGCCCTCTACCACGCGCAGGTTTAGTTACGCGCGCAACGACATTGAGGTTGGAATGGCGTACAATTCGCCAAATCTGTCAAATAACTTCCCGAAGAAATAAATCGGAGGGTAAATAATTTTTTCGCATGTTTACATCAAAATGTTTTTATAAAGAGTGATATTTCTTTATGTAAATAAAAAAATAACAATTTTCAACTACATAAAACAGCTTTAACTAAAAATACCAACAGTCTATGGTAGATTATCAAAACCCACATAGTTAGCATATCACAAGTAAACCACCTTGGTTTGGTTATGATAAAGTACCAGTATATACAGCGTCATGATAAAGCTTGGAACAAAATTCATAACTTTTATACTGAGTGATTATAACAAGCGAGATATTGCGAGAAAATTACATTTACCTGAAAAAATTATTTAATGTCATTTTTCATAAAACAAATTGTATTTGGGAAATGTGTAGATGAAAACCAAGTGAAGCGACGTATTTCTGGGGACTGTCATCTGTCGATTGTCAAAAACGAGCGGTTACTGGAAGCGACCACAAACCGACCGGGAAATTTTTCTAAATACAAACAAAAGAGTTATAATCCTACTCACAATCCTTCTCGGTATCCGTCCAACAGGGCCTGGATCAGACTTTTGTTCTGCGGTATGGTCTGCAGGATCTCCCCGTCCGTCGTGACATACCCAATGGCCCACTGGCCCAACCTGGTGCACGACAGCCTGAACACATAGCTTCCCGCCTTGTTTATGTATTTCTGCAATCTCGCTTTGACTTCGTCGTACGTTAGGAATGCTACATAACCTGGATGTGTTACGGCCAAGATCTGCCAGTTTCTCAGCAAAGTGGCCCAAGGCTGAAATAACCTACAACGAAACATATAAATAAATAAACTTGCTTGTATAGATGTGAACATAAAAATTGACGGTTTTAGTATTAACGTTTATATTCTAAACCGTAAAATACAGAGGCAGCAAGAATTATTAAGTAAATCAATTAAAAAACAACATAAAAAATTGATGTAGCCGTTGTATTAAAAATATCACTTACAATAATCTATTAACACACCGTAAAATCATCTAATTTTTCTTCCGATCATTAAACGAACCGAAACGAACCTATATTTATTTTGAAAATTATAAAGTAGGTACTTAAACCACTTAGTCTTACAATTAGTAAACTTTAATACTTATATTTTATTTAACTGTATGTTAATGTATTTTTCGTTACATTTTTTGCGTTCTAGTCCAAATTAAATAAACAATTAGCGACTTTATTATTATTACAGCATATAAAGGAATAAAAATAACTAATTAACCCACTGAGGATTTGCATATTCTGAAAATTCTTTTCTATGTAGTAATAATGGACCAGAACCCACCAAGTTCACAGTTGGGATGGGCCACCTTAAGGTCACACTAGTGCGAATCGGGATTTTGCCAACTTTGAACCTTAATGTCTTCTTTATTTGTCAACGAAAACATAACGTATTTATATCAAAGCTGGGGTAAAATTGTTAATAAAAAAAGCGATTAAAAAAAAGAACATTTTCCGAAAAATTAATTTTAAATTAGTATTTTTTCAAATAAATAATAGCTAGAGGAAAAGTTAAAAAAAAGGATTTTGAAGTTCAAAGTCTATATTTTTAAGAAAAAATAGCCCATTTTTTGAAGCTTTGATTTTTGCCCTCTTTCTGTAAACTGATGTTTAACCTGCACTCTTTTGTATACAGGGTGGCATAAATGTATGGGAACCCCAAAAAATCTCGCAAATGTGTTATTTTTTGAAAATTTGGTTGGCCATCTTGGACCCGCCATCTTGAATTTTGCAAAGTTGACGTCGAATTCGTGATCAGCGATCCCGGAAACCCCCGTATACCAAATTTGGAGCGAATCTGTTATTTTTTAAAATTTGCTCGGCCATCTTGGATCCGCCATCTTGAATATCGCAAAATTGACCGCGGATCCGTGATCAGCGACCCCGAAAACCCCCGGATACCATATTTGGCGCGAATCTGTCATTGTTTGAAAATTCCTGATATTTGATCACAATTGACCCGTTTTTTTTTTGAGGTTAGAAAAAGAACTATCAATTCTGACCGCCAATTCACATTCGGCGGGGTCTTCTTAACCATATAAATGTACATTAGAATATAGAAAAATTTTTTTTTGTATTATTTTTCCTAACGCTTTTTCATGAATTTTTGCCATTTTCGTCCTGTTTTTTGAGGTTAGGAAATTCCTGTGATGTCATAGCTCAATTCTGACACCGGGTTCATGATCAGGAGGCAAAAATACTACGGATAACATATGTCGCAAGAAAAGTACAGACAACTTTTTTTTTGTGTAGCCGTGCTATTAATGAAAAAATTAACAATAACTAAATAAACAACGTTCCAGTTTATTGGGCACGAAAAATGAGATGAAAATAATCGGAAATGTGCATTTCAATTCACTTTATTTCTAGATTATATGATATAAATCCAGCCACACTTGCTCACACTAGTGCGAATTCGCACTAGTGTGACCTTTGACGGTTAATAATGCATAGCTTGAAGTATTTGCCCTCATTGGGATGAGTATGAGAATACTAAAATTACGCTTTTATTTATTCTTAAGTTATACAGAAATTATGGAGATTACAACATAATTGCTGGATATGCCTTTCCCACAGAAATGTTATTGAACTCTTCAGTAGGTGCTTCAGTTCAATCGTTTTAAGAAATACCTTTAATTAAGTACTACAGTTTTCAGAAAATTCCACTGTCATTTTAGACAGTGGCGTAACAGCAGTTTCTATTAAAACTGATATTAAAATTCATATGCAATTTTTTAATACTCGTACATAATTTTTAATTTTTTAGAGATTTTACAAGTTACGCCTACATCATCTATCTGGTCGTATACATATCTAAAACCAGTTGACGAACCCGACGACCGCCATTAGCCGATGGTAAAAACTGAAAAGTCGTCTCCCGGAAATTGCGACGGCCTTAGAGTTCTCGGCTGCATCTCGACACGTCCCTAATTATTCATGTTTTATACACAGACGTAACGCCATTAGCATAGCTATGCGTCTTCAGTAGCAGCTTCCCTGCCCCCTTATCGTATATCTGCGACTGGTGTGAACGAACTAACTACACACTCAACATCCTGTATTATTGAAATATTTTCTTGGTCGTGCATCATCAATAATGCACATACATAATTCGTGTAGGGTCTGGCACCGAGTTTATCCAGTCGCTGTACAAATCCAACAAAAATAAGGAATTTTGTTTGTTTAATGTCTAAAGCTCGAGAGTCAACTCAACTGAATATTTTCAACATGCCGTATTTTCTTAATTGTAATGTTAGTACTAATAGCGCGCAAGGTTGTCAAAAGATCGCTTATTTCTGATTTTGACAAGGGCTATTACCACTAGACCAGTGCTTAAGCCTTAAAAAATGGTAAAAAGTGAAAAAAAATTATAGTAGGATGAAACCCATTGGAAAAGGAAGAGAATATAACAGGAATGAAAGGAAAAATAATTTACGGGCGAGCTGAGGTCGGGAAGGGGTAGGGGGTGAGTTTTTAAGGGTAAAAAACGGTTTATCTTGATTTCCGGAAAAACTACAAGCCTTATGGAAAAAAGTTAAATGGCAATGTTGTAGGTAATAAAAAGATCTACAACTTTTGTATTTACACTTTTTTCACATAACCTCAAAATTTATGTGAAAAATTCAAATAACCAAGTTTTTGGTTTTTTATTTTTCTTTTAGAAAAAATGTTGTTTTTTCATGAAATTTGGTGAAAACTTACCTATTTATGTCCCAAAGACGCTGTAATTTTTTTTATTTGAAATATTTATTTTTTCACCTTATTTTTACTTAATATCGAAAAAGCACCCTAATTTTCAATCGAAAATTCTCACGTCAAAATATCTGCTTTTTAAAAAACGTCGGTGGTTTTTTTCTTCGTTGAAATCTCTATTTTCTGATGGCGTAAAAAAAATATACATTATGTACTATGGTAAGTTTTCTCAGGAAATGCAAAGAAACGAAAAAAACTAGAATCCGAAAATGTTTTTCTAATCATTATGTACAATTTTGAGCTATTTATTAAAATTTAAACTTTAATTACTCGAAAAACGTAAGATTCCATGTTACATTGATAAACAAAAAATTACAAGTCGAAATATACTATTATAATTAACAACCAAATAAGTTAATAAAGTTAATATTTAATAAGACATCTACAATATTTTGAGAAAGTTTTAGAATCTTCTTTCGTTTCTTTGCATTTCCTGAGAAAACTTACCATAGTAATGTATATATTTTTTTACACCATCAGAAAGTAGAGATTTCAACGAAGAAAAAGCCCACCGACGTTTTTAAAATAGCAGTTATTTTGACGTGAGAATTTTCGATTGAAAATTAGGATGCTTTTTCGATATTAAGTAAAAATAAGGTGAAAAAATAAATATATCAAATAAAAAAAATTACAGCGTGTTTGGGACATAAATAGGTAAGTTTTCACCAAATTTCGTGAAAAAAAATTTTTTTGTAAATTAAAAATAAAAAACCAAAAACTTGGTTATTTGAATTTTTCACATAAATTTTGAGGTTATGTGAAAAAAGTATAAATACAAAAGTTGTAGATCCTTTTATTACCTACAACTTTGCTATTTAACTTTTTTCCATAAGACTTGTAGTTTTTCCGGAAATCAAGGGAAACCGTTTTTTACCCTTAAAAACTCACCCCCTTCCCCTTCCCGACCTCGGATCGCCCGTAAATTATTTTTCCTTTCATTTCTGTTATATTATCTTTCTTTTCCAATGGGTTTCATCCTACTATATTTTTTTTTGGTTTCAAAAATTATCGACCCTGGTCTACACTAGTTTATCAAGGCCTCACAGCTCACCGCGTGACGTCACTTACGAGGTGACAAATACGAGTATTAAGTGAAATAAGAGATATAACATGTGCATTACACAGGTAAACAGTAGGTAAAATGTACACTGCTATATCAAACACAATCATTAAGTACTGTTACAATTAGAGACTAATAACCACAGGTAGTGACGTCACTAAACAATGACATATCTGAGATGTAACGCTTTGAATATTGGACACCGGACACAATTGGTTGTGCCGTTTCAATTTACAAAAATTAAGTAATTTCCTAATCATTGTTCTATTATGTGTGTTTTATACATATTTAATTTGAAATTTAGTTTTATGATATCTTGTAAAAAAATATTTTCCACGTTTTGATATTTTTCTTTCAATAAATCAGATATGTATTTTATAAATTAGATAAACTGCTTCCTCGAGTAAATCTTGTGGTCAGATTAGTATTTAGGCAATCTTTTTTAGAGTGCGATAGTAACTCCTGAAACAATCTATCACTGATAGCCCAGAAATCTCTTGCTGATAACTTATCTTTACGTTGCAATTTCGACAGCTTACTACGCTTCGGGAGTTAGCTCTTTGCTTTTTTCATCTGTTATCTCGGTATTAGCGATTTTCAAAAGGTCGTTTATTTTTTAAACGAATAGTTATCTCGATCCCTCTGCTTCATATTATCCACTATGCGGATGCCATGACATCATTGAGGGACTCGGACAGATATAGGCTACATCCTATGACTGGCCAAGTGATTACGAAAACGTTAAATTTTTAATAAAAGCCCAGTCATACAAAACAAAATTAATGTTAATTAATATAAAATAAAATTTTAAATTTTCAATGTCCGAAACTTGCACAATTTCCTGTTTATGACACATACCGAAGTAAACACTTCATATTTTTGTTATTTACATCCTGCGTCACATCAACGTCCAAAAAAATTGGAAGTTTCCTGCCGGCTTCCATTTATTTGTTCAATTTCTCGGTAGCTTCCTGCGAATTTTTCTGGGTAAACACTCCCCGATGGATAAATATTGGATAGGTTTCAAATTATCGAGGCAAGTGTTTAATTAATATAAACAACAACCGAAGAAACAAATATAACTCTCTCGTTTAATTATAAACACCAGTTGATTATTTTTATTGCCAAATAACTCCGATGTGCTACAAACAATTCCATTAGTCACTGTTTTTATTATGTAACGTCGAGATAAATAATAATAAATATTTTATAATTGCGCCTCGTTTAAATAAAAATAATAAAAGGCCAACGCGTGCGACAGATAGATGTGAATAAACAAACGGGGGGTCTGTTTTATATAAATCTCGTATCTACGTATACAGCTATAAAATTAGTTAGGAAAGCACTTTGGATGTTTTTAGTAATACATGCGAAATAGCAAAATTGTTTGGGTTCTGGGACTTCTCAAATTTTAAGTAATTTTTGGTGCCCTGAATGCACATTTGACATTAAATTTTGACAGTCCCGGCAACTTCCTGCCTCGTCGGCCTGGAATCGTAGCAGGGCGCACTAAATGACGTCACAACGAAAGATTATTAATGAGAAGCGGGAAAATATTGAATATACGTACCTTGTGAAGACATCAAATTCAAAATTCGATATGTAATCATTACACGTGAGGTCTATGGTTGATTTAAGCGCCATTGCTTCTAATCCAGAACTAATGGGATGGACGTTATTCAGTTCTTGTCGAAATATTTTCCAGGGGACCAAAGTACTGCGGACAAAAAGAACAGTCGTTTTATTCACCGCTATGTCAGTTAAAAATATCTAAAAAAAAAATCGCTCTCCGAAAGTAACATCTAAATTAAAAAATATTTTTAATTTTTTTAAATAATCTAAAAACTAGTAAGTGAAATTATTTGAAATTGAGCAGATGTATTTACGTAAACATTGTCCAAAATCTGAGGGCTTGAGAAAATTTTAAACATTAATGTGCAGTTTTATCAATGATTTGGCCCCACGTTGGGCGCCACGTTTTTAACGGTAGAGTAAGGACAGCCGTCTAATGATGAATCTCACGACCCGCTGAACAGGTCGACTGCATATAGGTACGTCGATTAAATAATAAATTTCGTTAACGGCAGAGAATGTTCATTCATTTTTATTCGAAACGCCCACGTGGTGTTTTGTAGTCGGATCGCGTCGTCGACGGGTATGGGCAAAGCCGCGGTATGTGGATAGATTCCCACTGTCGTTGGTTGGTATGAAGAAACAATTTGCTGAAGTGACTGCCAACATATTTCGAAAACTATATACCTAATTCGCAGATACAATAATCTTTTTTTTGTGTGTTATTTTTTCATTTATTTTTAGTTACATTAAAATTTAATTGCTGTTACTTCTTTGTAAACACTGGTATCTTCATTAACGCCCATATAAAGCATCTAATGTGACGAAATAGATAATAAAAAAGTTTCCAGGTTATCAAGAAAGCAAATACCCTTTCGTTCCTATTAATGAGGAAATCAACGGTTCAACGACATCACATTCGTAACAAAAAGCTTTTTTCCAATTGTTCGTCGATGGGAAATGGTTGAAACAGATAAATTACTTCATCCGGTAGAACTTAATTGTTTTTTTCTGACCAAAATGTAACAAAATAACACAGAAAAGATTAAGACTTTTGTGCCTTTTTTAAAGTAGGCATACCTACATTTCTTTCTTGAAAATATGGGTCGTGAAATAGGATAGCACCGTGGAAAGCTAGCTGCGCCAGACTGTCTATAAACAAACAATAATATTTACAAGACGAGCCGCTAAATTTTTGCATTAGGCAGATTGACGTCCGAGCGAAAGTAAAACAGGAAGTCTGCTACTAAAACCCGAAGATAGCTTTACGTAAATATTTAACAGAGCCGATATAGCTTTTTCGCTTCGTCGAGTTCGATTTGCGTCAAAGCGACTTCCGATTTCCGAAAAAAAAAAAAAAAAAACGCGCCGGGTAATTATTATTCCCGACGTCCGCGAGTTGGCCTTTGTGGCTGATCTTTAACTATTCTTTTTGAAAGTTGGCTACGTGCTTAGCCAAGGGCCTTGGGCGGAACTACGTGTTAGAAATACCTACGCCTCGGGAACAGAGCCGACTTAGGCAAAATTCAGTTACTAGAAGATTTAAAAATATGGGCTTTCATGGGAGGGGCAGAACAAATTAACAATAACCGAAAATAACCCATAAATTTGAGCTCAGTCGATCGAGTGGTATTCGAGTCTATAAGCGACACACACTAACATTAATTTTTATATAACAATAGAAGATAATTATTAATTACTGTTTACTAGATATTCCCGGTGCAATTCGAGGTAAGCTGAGGCATGTAGCAGTTGTTTCCTGCAATAACAACAGTTAAGAATTTTGTGTGTGAGGTTTGATATATTTTAGCAAATTTAACAAACAATTCAACTGTCAAAGTCATGGCTTCCTATGAAATTACCTCAGTCGTAGGTTACTAAGGGAAACAAAAAACTTCTACATGTCAAGTTCATGGCCTACTAAGACAACTGAAAGAATATGCGGTTTATAGCAATTTCGATTATCCACTACAAAATCGAATCAGTTGGTGGTGGCTTGCCAATGAGGCTCAATGGAAAACCGGCCCTGGTCGGAGGCGAAACGGTTCATTTGAATGCAATAATTCATGTGGCGTGTTTCTCGAAAACACACACACACAAAATGTGGAACGCGCAGTAAACTGGGGGATTAATTCAATTAAACAAATGAACAGACTAAATAGCACAGTCATGAATTAAACCTTAAAAAAAAAACGGAGTCAAGGGTTCCAAACAAATGAATGAATGAGTAAGCGGTGTCGCAGCGCGGTGGCCTTCGACACCTTCCGCGGGTAGCGACGTCAATAGGTAGGGCCGTACGGTGGGCTTGGTCAGGCTGTGCTTTAATTAGAACACAAAATATGTTTCCAAGGCAAGGCGAGTCGTAATGTGGAATAGTAGATATGTACGGCAAAAATAAGGAAGTGTTTAATGATATACTTTTAACAGTATACTGATACAACACGTATCAAAATACATAATGTTGATTTAAAACTGATTTTATTAAAAACGTTATTATGCGAGTACTGACAATAATTGCCAAATGAGGAATTGAGTATCATTATTTTTAAGCAATAAAGTTTAACGATTCACGATCAAAAATAGGATCGTTTACATCTACCGCAAAGAAAATAGAAATGTTCATTTCGTAAAAGTATATCCGTTCTTAATATCTTTGACGGTTTTTTTAAATTTTGATTTTAAATTTTATTGTAAGTCTACAAGGTAAGATAATCTCTTAAATAGTGTTCTGGGACCTTTAATTATGGTGCAAGAATTATTTTTCGATGGACTATCAAATATCAACACTGACGTAGTTGATAAGTGTCTTTTGAGGCATGTATTTTAATAATAAAATAATAATAATAAATAAGAATAATAATAATGATAATAATAATAATAATAATAATGTCTTTATTTCCAAGAAGAAAAAAAAAAACAATAGTATAAAGCATACCCCATAAACACGTCAGTTTGGAAATCTCAAGGGGAAGTTTACGCAAAGTGTGCTCTGCCACTTAACCCTTGAGTACATAAATAAATTACATAAATCGAACTGAGAATATAAACAACAAAAATTTAAAAACTAAAAACATATTAGTAAGTGTCTATAAGAATATAGTTCTTATGTAAGTACAAAATACGACAACAGTGATACAAAAATAAGTATTTCCGAAGTCAGTTGAACATGTATAAAAAAGTCTAGCAATAAAATTTAATGAGTTTCATAGGTGTCCCTAAAAAAGTTTTCTGCTAAAGGTAAAAAATCATAATAATTTGTATATGTGCAGAAAATTTCTATTATATGTTCATTTGGTTAACAATATATTTTAATTATTTTTTCAAATATTTCAATGATGAGTTGCTGCGTCAGCGACCGAACCTAGTACATACTGCCAACCTCTTGGTTCTTAAATTGAGATCGGAAAGACTATACAAAGGACATTTAAATATTCATAGATATTAAAAAAAGCTTAATGCGAAAGAAGTTTTTGCTCTCAAGAATTTAATGATAACCATGTAATTGTCTTCTAAATCTTGTACAGTCAAATTAAGTTATTCTTGACTTCTGCAAACTTCATGAATGCAATTACCTATTTACAATAACCTGAAAACGCATAATTAGATAAACTTTCACGACCTTGTTTTCAATAAGCCAGTAACACATTTTGAGATATTTTCTTAATTTTCTATTTAGCACACTACTTGCAGATTTTTGAGGAACGAGTTGCAATACTGCGACAGCTTAAGGGACAAACATTTTGTCATCACTTAAAAACCTATTTTAACACAATTTTTTTCTTAATATTCACATAATTTCGCAACACGTCAGATATAAAAACCATGGCGACCAAAACCAAATGACTAATGGTGTATTGTCTGGCCTGTCAATTTGTATCCCTTTTTTTGCCAACTTTAACATTTTTTCGAAGCAGTTCTCGAAAAAATATTCTTTGATACACTTCTGCGAAGTCGTTTTTGTATTTTTAATGGTTTTTAACTCGCTGGTGTTGGACATACTACAGCGAACGCATATTACACCGCAGTAGGCGTGTTGGTAACCCGTCGCTACCAACCACGGGTACGAACCCCTGCGAGTGGCGTTCTCGCCACGACCTACTCCGTCGGCCGAAATTGGGAGGGAAATTGTATTTCGGGACTGCACGTAATCGATATTTCATTCATGGGCTTCAAGCCGCCTCGATTCACAAGCCAAGCCGACGCGACGGGTGGGTGCTCTGCGTCGGCTAAAAATTCTCTCAACGACGACGTCGGATATCGCCGGTGTCGGGGTGCTCGTCGGGATTATTTTTTTATATAATGCGAAAACGAGGTCGCAAAGCGATTTTTTATCGGACTGCCATATTTCGACCGATGTTGTCGCTAAGGTCTTGTTATCAGTCTTGGCATTATCAATGGTGTGTGACACGGAACCAAGGGCGTGCACGAAATTTTTCAAATGGGAGCTTCGAATATAAAAGTATCAATCTAAGGAAAGGACTACACCTACAGGGCTTTCAGCTGTCCGAAACTGACTATTGATTAATAATGAATTGAAATCCGTTTTCGCTTATATTACTTATATTTTAGCAACAAATATATATTTTTTAAAGTATCAGGCTTTTTTTAGAAAAACATAAGAGACTAGTAATTTGTAGAAAATTGAAAGACGAATCCGAAAATATCATGGTTGTTACCATAAACCAGTGGCGTGCTATTTTATTTAGAAAAATATGCCACCGATACCCTGTATCTCCGCCATTGCAGCAAGTAAATTTTAGGAAACGCTCCCAGATATTGGACAATGTTTACATAAATACACGTGTCCAATTTCAAATTGTTTCACTTACTACTTTTTAAATTATTTAAAAAAATAAAAAATATTTTTTGAAGTTTAACACCCTGTATCTGTTTAACGAAGCGTCCAAGGAAAAAACTCTCCTGCATAAAGTGGCAATTTAAAAAATATCTACATTAACAAAATTCATCTCTCTTCATATACAAGGATGGACAACGCTTGACCACAGGTTCCTTGGATGAAAATAACACTATTTCGCCTAACTTACCTACAGGGTAGGAAAGTACCGATGGTCTATCTGAAGTTACGTGAGAGCGATAAAGTAAGCCATAGAAATCCATGTGATAGACAAGGATGGGTATAGTGAAGGCGTCTAATAGTCACCGCCCATTTCACCGCCCATTTCGCCCTTCCACAAATAAGAAGTGGATCTTACAATTTCCTTCACAATAACCCAAAACTACTAACATATCAGTTTGTTCAGCAAAAGTATAAATTGCAATAAAAAACAAAGTAAGCTAAAATTAAATCACAGCTAGCTTGATGCAGAACCTTTTAATTATTGTTATGAATTTGTTTCTCTGTTATATGGCACCTCGTACTGGAATGTTCTATTTATCTTAAACTGATTTTATATTATTTAATGTGTAAAAAATGCCAATTTTACTCGAAATCCATAAACGATATCAAAATTTTGTAAGAGGCAAAACAATCTTCTAAAATAGTGCTTATTTTTAAAAATATAAATTCTGTCGTCATTGGCGTACATACAAAAAAGTTACGGGATAGCCAGTCGCGCACAGGCACTAGAAAAAGAACATCCTGTATATGTATTCTCACCAAATTATATATTTACATTGCCCTTATATAAAAAAATATGTGTACCAAATTTGAAGTTTCTAAGAAAAACAGTTTTCAAATTATTTGAAAAAAAAAACAGGTTATCTGTTCTATATTTAGAAGGCTATATCTCAGTAGGCGTGCACTTTTGTATATAGGTAAGTTAGGCTAAATAGTATTGTTTTCATCCAAGGAACCTGTGGTCAAGCGTTGTCCATCCTTTTCAGGGACACCCTGTATAGATAACTTCAGCTAATTTTTATCTAATTTTGGTACATTTTGGTTTGTTTTTATTTTTGTGCCGAACGCCTTGAATCTTTTTAAAAGCCGTATTTGCTTTACGCCGTATTTTCATTTTTCGTTTGTGACATCGTACACAGTAGGCGATTGTCGTAAAATCTACATTAGGTACTTTCATGATAAGACCATTTAATTAATATTATATCTCGACAAACAAAATTTGGCACAAAAGTTGTTTACTTCATTGTTTTTTAGGAACGCTACCTACAGGAAAAGCCCCAGATGAATATTTTTCGTAAACATTCCCCCGCGAACATCTCCTACGTCAATCCTTGAAGTATTATAACTTCTTGGGCATACACCGAGACAATTTTCCGTAATTTAACCGTCATTACCGTTTCATATAGAATGTACGGGAGTGTCTCTCATTATTTTCTGAAAATAGACCAAAACCGAACTGATTTGCATTTATATTGAAAATACAAATGTACTGTTGGTGAACCGATCCAATTTAAAATTGGAATTTAGCTGAATTCTGAAACGAAATTTTAACGGCGTATTCCATAGGTACGAGGATTTAACACACACGAAAGTGGATAAAACTCCATAATTTATAATCGATTGCCGGTGCGTCAAAAATATTGATTTCATACGTGAGGCAAATTGTACAATTCCACAACGAATATCGGAAAGCGAGAAAAAAACACACGCTTTCTAATCGTAGGTATATCAGTAAAAATACACCACCGATATAAAATTTTACGATACGCTGAAGGAATATAAATATAATACCATTTTTCTGTTATTCTGTTGAAATGCTTTAGTTTCTCTGTGGCAAGTAGGTATACCCATAAGAATAACTAAATAAGAGGCTTTTATTGGATAGGGCGGATCGAACATGCATTCACTGAGGCCATCTCACGTTGTTGTAGCTAAACATTGTCCTTTATGGAAATTGTTAAACAGAAATCTGCTACCACAGATCGAATCTGTATTTCCAAGCTTTCAATCAACAGAAATAGAATGCGTTGGCTGAAATATTTCAATCAACGTAGAGTAGAATAGAATGTTTCAGTTCAGGTAGGTTGCCGCGTTTTGTGCATTAATAAATTTGTTTTATTTTAGATTAATGTAATAAGGGATTTATTGAATCAGTCATCTGAACTGCCTCACTGTATTTTTATTCTTTTTTTATTCAAAATGGGTTTATCTGGTAGAACTACACGTAAATGTTGTGCTCCAAATTGCAAAAGCACTATAGTACTAAGCACTAAGTACTATATGAATGTCTGTAATGCGTCCTATAGAAATTCGAAAATTATGTAAATCAGACTTTGCTAAGACGAACACAGATCATTATTTTTGTGAAGATCATTTTGAGTTAAAATGTTTTAAAAGCAGTGATAGGAATAGTCCCAACAGAAATGCTGTGCCGACATTATTTTTAAGATGAACTACAAGTTAGGAATGGAATCTTCGGATAGTATCCAATATTCAGCAAAACAATTTGTTAACGTAACATTACTGAATTTTCAGAGTACGAGCTGCCAAACTTCAATTTCGGATGATTTTTCACCTCCACCTTTTAAAAAACCGAAATACATATATTCAAAATTGTTATTTCCTACAAACGTTACTGCGAGCACCAGGGCCATTACTGAGATTACTGATAGCAAGTTGAATGAAGCGGAATCAAATACTAGTCATGTAAGTACCTCACTTGAAACCTCATTTTGTCAAAGCAGCACATCTTTTCAGTCAAATAATAAACAAAGAACATTTTTAAAAACTATGAATGTTAAGAGAATATCTCAACTTTCAGATAAACATAAAAAAACGTATTATCTAGATTG
This sequence comes from Anoplophora glabripennis, assembly GCF_000390285.2. NCBI lineage: Eukaryota > Metazoa > Arthropoda > Insecta > Coleoptera > Cerambycidae > Anoplophora > Anoplophora glabripennis. The sequence goes on from NW_019416568.1 coordinate 380,789, forward strand.
TCAACAGAAAATTCAGATTTTGAAATTAAAAAGGAGACTATTAAAATGTAAAAGTAATTTGGCTCATATTCGTAGTATCACCTATTCTAATTTATTTGCAAAATTAAGTCGACATCTTGATCCAGTAGGAGTAAAATTTATTGAGTCGCAAATTAAAAATTGTGAAAAAAATGACCTATCTATAATTCAGAAAATAAAGCACTTGCTTTATCGATTTACAAACGTGGTCAAGGTGCTACAGGTTTTTACAAAAATTTTTTGTGCTACCCTCTAAATCTTCCATAAGGAAATATTTAGGCCAAATACCTTTAAATGTTGGGATAAATGAAAAGTTGTTAGGTAAATTATCAGAACGTGTTAGTAAAATGATTACAAGAGATAAAGTTTGTTGTTTAGTATTTGATGAAATAGCTCTGTCTGTTGGTCTAAATTATGACACTTGTAAAGATCAAGTAACGGGATATGTCGATCTTGGGTCCCTGGGTAGACAAAATGAGGTAGCAAATCATGCTCTAGTGTTTTTGGTACAAGATATTAGTAAACATTGGAAGCAACCTATCGTGAATTATTTCACAAAAGATGATATAAAACCAAAGGACCTACAAATTTTGTTAACTGAAATAATTTCAGCATTGCAGTGTTGTGGATTAAAAATAATTTGTACAGTTTGTGATCACGGTTCCACTAACAGATCAGCTATCAGACAGTTGGTTTCTGAGTCATCAAATAAATCCACTTTGTTAATGGCGAGGAAATTACTCCCATTTTTGACGTTCCTCATTTGCTTAAAAAGACCAGAAATGCTTTATATAACAATAATATTAAATTTTCGCATAATAAGACAGCAAAATTCAGCCACATAGTAAAATGTTATGAAATTGATAAATCTAGACGCTTCCAAGGTTTACGAAAGATACATGACCATTATTTCGAATTAAACCGTAGTAATGTTAAAATGAAAGTAAAAATTCTAGCACAAACATTAAGTGCATCTGTAGCTCATGAAGTTGAGACAATGGTGAGTAATCCCACTACTGGCATACCTGCCGAGGCTATTCATACAGCAGAGTTTGCGAATGATATTAATGATCTTTTTGATAGTTTAAATTCTCGTATCATTCAGCTAAATAATTGCAGTTTTTTAAAGTCATCTATTACTTATAAGAAATCAGCACATATTACATTTTGGAATGATATGTTGGAAGAAATTCAGTCTTGGCACTTTCAGTCTCATAAAGACAACAAAGTAAAAAATGTACATCCCGTAAAGTGTTAAAACATAATTAAAGGGTTTCAGAAGTAATAGGTCATGGAATAGCTGTTAATGGTTCAGTGTTAATTTTAATTGTTAACTTCAACTATTAGTAGCTGTTTTCTGATCTATTACTTATGAAATACTTTTTATTCTGTGTATTTTATTACATTTAAATTTACCGCCATTATGATTCAGCGACATCTATTAGATAGTAGAATTAGAGGTTACTCTAATTGTGTTTTCCCATGCAGTTTCCTTAATTATTTTATGGTCTATGTGTGTCGTCTCACTACACATCAGCTACAGATGGCGTATTCTGCCGCTGCTGCCGGCAGAAGACAGAAAAAAACCTCTTATTTAGTTACTCTTGTGGGTATACCTCTGTATTTCTTAAACGTTTGTCGTTTTTCAAAAATACGCTCCTATTGTCATGTCAAATTTTACTGAAGTTTTGAATATATTTCCATTCTTGATTAGCGTCAGTTCGGACCTTGATTAAATCCAATATTTTTTCATCACTCAACGTTAGCTGCGTGTTTTTTTAGTTTGCACGTAAATATTATTCCATGGAAGCTCTCAGAATAAATATTTCCAGGTAGCAATTTTAAAGTAACGAGAATTTATTCACGATTCCGTAACACTGGCTTCGAGAACTGATGGTTATTCAAAAAGTAACAAATTTATAATGCAATAAATTATAGGAGGAAATTATTATCTACTGATGATTTACAAACCTCCGCTGACAAGCGGAAGAAGATTAACTCCGGAAGTTTATAGAAATTTGATGAATTTCACCGCAAAGCACCGCCCTGACAAGATGTCGACTAAAACTGTTTTCGTGAAATTAAAATATCAACGAATTCAACAAAGATATTAATCTAATTCGAATAAATACAAAAAATTTGTTTCTAAGAATCCTATCGAATGAATTTAAACAATAATTTTCCATATCAAAAATTTAGGTATGCAAAAAACAAGATTCCGAACTGCTGATATTGCGAGAAACAACTCTTTCAAGTAGCATCGAATTGCACCAGCAACATCTAGTAAACAGTAAATATTATTAATAGGAAACATGCTTAACAATAAAATTGTTAAATAATGTAATCTCAAGAAAAGGAAATAGTGGTACGCAAAAAACACTTAGACACGGTCCAATTCCAGATACCAACTGAATTACGTATTGCTTGACAGCTTAGTACCTCGTGTTAACCGCCGCGACGTTGTCACATTGCTCTACTGTGACCTACATTGTAGATTTAAACTTATTACAACGCTAATTATTTTTTAAAATTAAGCATAAAGAAATAAAAAAAAACATTGTATTTTATGGTATTCTATGCACGCAGTTATGTCAATGTCAATATTCCTTAATTAATTTTGTACATCAAATTGGAGATTTTGATAATTTTTTTCTCGTAAATGGTTGAGTTTAGGACCAATGTCATATATAAGGTTTTTTGTTTCATTTAATGTATTCTATCGTCTGTTAAAATTAAGGCAGTCAAACTTCGAACAGCCTGTATATTGACGACAAAATTAAAATTAAAAAACGTTTGTCACTTTCTACGAGTTCAAAAATACCAAAAAATGTTTTCTAAATCTCCCATTAATTCAGCCATTTATTTTGGTTTGCGATAATGCAGTTTTTTAATAAACTCAATCCTTGGAACAAACATTATTTCACACAGTCGATGATTAATCAAATAGAAATATTTGATTAACTTAAGAACAAGGGATTGTAGATTAGATTAGAGATATTTCACGGGAAACTAATGACGCAAATGGTCACTGATATTTATAAAATTAGCGGAAAGGGGGGGGGGGGAAACAACTGACCTTAGGGAATAGTATACGTACAGAGATATACAAAAAGGGTCTCCATTTGGTTCACATGAAACAGACTGTAACTAGATCGATTATTAAATATTTTTTTTATAAAGTAGTATATTCTTTACAGACAACATACGGAACATTAGATTCCGCCCCGACTTCGCACGGGCAAATATAAAACAGCCTATGTTACTCCGAGGAGATGTAGCTTTAGGTAAAATTGGTTGAGTAGTTTCTGAGTTAACTCGTAACAAACAAAAAATCAATCATCTTTCATCTAATGCGACCCTAATATTAATTTTAAAATAATTCACGATATATCTATATACCTAAAGACAACAAACGAACTCAAAACTAAAAATGCAAAATATTTAAATTTAAAACAATATAGATAACTACCAACAATGTGAAAACAAAGCGAATTAAATTAAAGTACCTACGTTCAGGACTATCAATTTTAATTAATAAGTAAGTAGTTAGGTATCTAACTACCTAAAGAAAACAAACACGAAATAAAAATGCGACTATGAAGTTTTAAATGATTCACAATAAGAAAAAAACAAATTATTAAAACTCAATGAAATAAATGCATGTTTGCAAGTATCTATGTATGTTCCGACTACCCAAAGACAACAAATATAAAACAAAAATGTGACCTTAAAATATCGAACGCAATTATAACTTTCCAACAACACCCAGAAAGAAAACACAGTCGTCGATCGTCACCTCCATTCGCTCCAAGTCAGTTTATTAAATGATCACGCGCGTTATCGTTCGGCTTATTAGTTAAACAGTAGGCAAGACGGTGCGGGGGGAGGGTCGGCGATCGCATCAAGCGAAGCGAGGCGCTTGAATTTTATTCTCGCGTCCGTAATTTTTTTGCGATTACTCCTAAGATATTCATTTAAATTATATGGTGTAAAAGAGTAAAATAATGTGCATGAAATGCTGAAAGCCTCTAACTTATTTAAAATGATAAGGATTAATACCGTATTTGTGTAAATAGCTTTCCAATTACCGCTTTATAATTGCCCATTTTTTAAAGTATAAAAATGGATATAGTATGTTATCCTTAAGAGATAGACATATGCCATCGCGAACTTTTCTGTAGACCTATATAAGATACACAATTCCACCATACATTATTTTGTTATATCTCAAAGGGTTTAGGAAGCGTTTTCGTTGAAAGCTCTCAAACGGCTTATTTTTTTCCGACACCTCCAACAAAAATCGTTAATGTATACAAAAACTTAACAAATTATATACTCAAACCTTCCTCGAGAACCACTCCATTGGTGAAAACAGCATGAAAATCGATGCAGTAGTTTTTTAGTTTATCGCGAACAGACAGACAGACAGACGCGGCGGAGGACTGTTTTATAATATGCTATGATTTGAGTCGACTATCTTTTGGTACAATATTCTTTCTGTTGCGACAAAGAAAATACAACTTTCTCTTTGACGAAAACTTTCCCCTTTTCACGGAAAACCGTCCAATTAAAAAAAAAATCACTGAGTATTTCCCAGTCAGTTAATAAACTTAGCAAAAGAGCGGGCGGCGAAAAAATATTTGAGTTTATTAAATCTTTTAGGGAGTATTCCTCGCCTACGCGCTGACGGTTTTAGGTATATTAAATTTCCGAAAATAGCCGCTTTAAGTATATGAATTTTTATCAAATGAAATGGAAACAAGGCGAATGTTGGATTAATTACGAATGTGGGTGGCACATTTCCGTGCAACATGACAATTTAAATTATTTGTCGTTCCAGAGATAATTTTCGAGTATTAAGAAATGCATATTAGTTGACGTTTGATCGCCCTCCCAATGGCAACGCGTCGAAATATTAGTGATTTTCGGTACGATATCGACTCATAAATTCTGGCATTGCCCTCAAACGTGGCGGCGCGTCAGCTCTCTATTTATCAGGATGTTTTACTATGTAAAAAAATGATGGACTTCGGAAGCGAAAATGGAACAAAATACATCAAAACAGCTTGAAGTCTGATATCCCACTTCTGAAAAATCCGGGGAAGAACCGTATAATACAGACCTCGACGAAGGAGCTGGGTCATTTTTGAAAATCCGTCATGACGATATTATTTCACCCTGTATAATAGGTACGATTCTCCGGCACCTGTCAAGGTTGACTGAAGACATTGATCTTTTAGCTTTTAGTGTATTATCTTGTGTAGTTTTCTTCCTAAAGCAGTACGATTAATCCTACGATTTGTATCAGTTTCAAAATAAATCCTGTGAACACCTCGTACGTTTACTTCAAAGTCCAATTTCTCGGCAGAACGGGGATAAAAAAATACGTTCTATGTGGGTGGTCGGGTGATTTACGCTCATTTCACGTGAAACGGAAGCTTAAAAAAACAGGAAATCGTACGTTACAATATTATTGGAACTATTCTGGTTCACAATATTTACTTTGTCCAGTGGGTTCAAGTTTGCAGCAATTATTTAGAAAACACTTAAAAAAAATTGGAGCATCGAATTTAACACTTCCAAAATAACTTTCAAGTCAAATTAATAGCCTGTAGCAATCCTTTTATGATCTAAATGGTAAAAATGTTTAAATTAAGTTTGATATTTAATAGAAAAGTAAAGTTTTAAAGAACTAATTTTTCGCAAACGTGCAATGTAGTTATAAAGTTTATGCTATAAAAAGAACAACGTTGCCGTGACAGTCCTCTATTTCCTTAACAGAATCTTAATACACTAATGGCGCAAATTAAGTCTTGTAAATGTTAACTGTAAATCTGTAGAACGATTCCTAGTTTTATTGTACTTCCTGTCTTAGGGTCAAAAATTTTATCGGTCAAGTATGAAATGTCTTCCTGTATATGTTTTTTAGAATCGCTGGTGCAGGTTTCGAATAAATTACAAACCTAAAAACCAGCTTCATAAGTTGATGAGCTCTTCGTCACCTTCCATTAGGATTTAGCTAATTATATTCCAAACTTGATGTAAAAAAGTTGTTCAACAATCATCCTTAATTGACACTAAAAATAATTTATGCTAAACTCACAGTGGTTATAACACGATTAAAATCTAGTTTCGCAAAAAGCTGAAGAGAATCCTGAGAAATGTTAGCGTGAGAATTGTTTTGTACAACAAAAATCACAACTCACAATCAAACAAAAAGAGAACAATGTAAAACAATATTTTCTAAAACATCTTTAGTGTGGCTCAACTGAGGGCAAAACTAATTGAGAGTAGAAAAGATAGTAAAAATATAAGTGAAGAGAGCGAAGAAAAACAGGAGAAGATCCCAGATAAACAAATCTTAAAAAAGTAATAGGTATTTATGGTACTAGTGTGTTGCGGTATATATGTCACGCTGGGAAATGTTTCTCAAGTGAGTGAGAGAAGAGTCAATTTTAAGCAAAACTGATATTGCTAAAAAGATACAAGGGGTGCAGACTCCTGAAGCAAGCACAAGCAAAGGGGCAACCTGTTAAGTTATTTGTCGACTTATTACTGTTTCAAATTGGTTTTCTAATAAAAACTAGAAAAATAAACTAAACATTTGTCTTTTTATGATTTCTATAAGTCACTAGTGGGTTATAAGTCATGATATGACTTAAAACTCACTAGTGACTTATAGGCCACATTAAGTATTCTTTTAAAACCAAAGAAATTATAGTATCGTTACCTAGAAGTGTTGGAACGGTCTGGTGAACTTGGTGCTCTATCAACATTTCCGCCTGTATATTGTCAAGTTTGTAACAGCTATCTGCCACTTACGGTTTTGATGTGCTAATGCGAATTCCGAGTAAGAGTTCAGCGAGTGTGCGATTTAATGAAGGCCGCAAACGCGGCGCCTCATCAGAAAGCTGATTTCCACTGGCGAAGAGTCACACAACTGTTAATTGACAATTGACCAGAAATTTTATAAACTAGCTCGAAAAATATGACGCAAAAGATGAAACTGATGTATTTTTAATGCTGGTTTTCGTTAAACTCATCTTTGCTTTCATCAAGACAAATCGGGATATAAAATAACTTCTTTATTTGCAGGTGAATGTCGGTAGATTAAATTTTTGAAAAGGAATACCAAAATGTGTCATGCTAAAAGATTGATTCCAATGATACCGATTTAAATATCTATGAAACGCAGACATTTTGATCCCAACAGGAATGAGATCATATTGTATCACTTATATTTTTGACTGCATGTTATTATTAAGTCTCTGATGCACCTTATTTATCACTTTAATTCAGCACCTACAAAATCACGGTTGAAATAAAAATAACGACTTGGCACTAGTTTACCGAACGATATTATTTCACTCCGATACAAAATATGCACATACAGAATGTCAGCGACAAACGGTTCGTTTTTGACTTACAGGGTGTTGAAATGAAAAAAAAAATCATTATTCAAATATAGTTTAGGGTGTTTGTCAAGTATAAACGATCGATGATTGTATGATTGTCAAAAGTAATTACTTTTTTTAAATTTTACGCCGTTTGCAGTGGTCCGTATGAACTTTCGGCTCAATTATTTTATTTCGGTCAAAAGATTAATTGGTCTGATTTGTACCACTTCAGTAAAACAAAGAAACATCTACATACAAAGCGCATACTATGCTCAATAAATATTATAAACATATTGCACCTCGGACACATTTCTCTACCGAACAAATTCGAATCGGCATCCACAGCCTTCCACATGATTAACAATTAAGTCCGTCTCTTTTGCATACAATGCACAGTAGGCAGTTCACAACTAGAATACCCGATTAATCGATCATTATTTAAGACCGGGTATGCAGTCTTATTTGTACACGCGTTGTTGATTGGCTCGACAAGACGGATCATTTATGAATTCGTAATTTTTTCCTCCGAAAACGTACCTGTATGACCGACAAAATTCCTGATATGCAGGTCTGATTCATTTCGTAGCCGCGGTGTATCCACATCCTCGTCCTAAGCAGATTGAGAAGTTGCTCCACGTTTTTTTTGTCGTTGCCGCGGTGATTTCGAAATCATTCCGTGCGGTCAGGATTAGCAGTAAATAATTCCATTTAAAGGCCATCCACAGATGTTACCGTATATGGTTAAATACGCTTTCTAAAATTATTTATTTGTGTTGTCGTACTTTATAAAGCGATAGAATAAAACGTGGAATACAACTTCATACAAGTGTCATACAAAATTTTATCCAACACTTTCATAAAATTTCGTTTTAATAATAAATAAAAGTAACTTAAAATTTAAAGTTGTCAATAACAGAAAAAGTAATTTAACGAAATTAATGTATTTTTAAATTTTCCAAAGATGCCAGTGTCAACCTAAATTGTGTCTATAACCAAGGGTTGTCAGTAAACAAACAATATTTTTTTAGTGGAAATCACGTTGAAATCCTAAAACCAAAGACTGAAAAAATGGAAAATGTGGAAATTCCATCTAAAATTTTAGAAAAATCTAATGCGGCTACTGCAGGCGTCATTCCAGAGAAATCAAAATCTATATACAACAAAGAACTGAAGGAATTTCAAGATTGGAAAATCAAAGAAGGCATGAAAAGCGTAAATGAGGATGTCTTGCTGGCTAATTTTTTTCAATTTAAGTGAGAAATTAGCTCCAACCACATTGTGGACTAAATATTCCATGTTGAAGTCAACTTTGAGAGTTTACAAGAACATTTAAATTTCTAAATTCGGAAGACTGGTGACATTCCTATAGCCTAAGCACAAACATTTTCAAACAAAATAATCCAAGGTCTTAGAAAGAGCTGGATGGGAATCATCTACCGTGTCAGAAGAGTATATGGAAGAGTCAATTTCCAGCAAAACTGATATTGCTAAAAAGATACAAGGGGGGTAAACTCCTGAAGCAAGCACAAGAAAAGGCGCAACCTGTTCTATAAATTTACCACAATCACAAACTACGGCTTTATCATAAATGTTAATGTTTATTATTAATAAGTAGGTAGATTGGAAGTTTGTAGCATTTTAGGTTATTTGTTGACTTATTACTGTTTCAAATTGGTTTCTTGATAAAAACTAGAAAAATAAAGCAAACATTTGTCATTTTATGATTTAAACGAGTTACTAGTGGGTTATAAATCATAACTAACTAGTGACTTATGACTTATAACTCACTAGTGACTTATATGCCATATTATTCCTTTAAAACCAAAGAAATTATAGTATCATTTATACAAGTGTTGAATAAAAGCTATTAAAATGTCAAAGAAATTTATTTTCGCGTAGTAATGTATATAAATATAAATGTCGATATTATAATACATTGTCATCAGTTATGATTTATTTTGTACTAGATACGTTTTCTTCCTGATTGTACCTATTTTTATTTTCTTCAGCGTACAATTCGTTGGTGTGCCTTTTGTGTAGCACAGGTGAATATTTGCTTTCAAATATATCGATATGCATCATCCACACGATACGGCATTCGTTCACGTTTGCCAAATATCTGGCAAGTAACCACATCAGCTGCAGCAGGCTTTAGGAATTTTTCTCTTAATTAGACACACATTTGTGTTAAAATTGTACTATTAGCCGAGTTTTTATGGCGTCAGCTGGTGTTGGTTTGGTTTAGAGAGGAAATGTGTCGTTTTTACTTGATAATTCATATTTATATTTATAAGATATTAATTCTCGAACAGATCGAGGCACTTTCTAGTTATTAGAACGATGTACGAACATAACGTCGTACCCACATTACATCGAATGCCAATAAAGTCCGGGAAAGAAGGTCACATTAATAATAATTGTTATTAGCGTTACACTACGTCTACGATTCGCAGTACGCCCGATAGGCGACTATAATTATTGGGGATCACGAGTGTCAGATGATAATTTAATTTTCCTTAATCACAAAACCCATCAGGCACCAACGGCAAACATGTAGAACATATTCTGCCTTTGACAGGAATCCAACAATGCCAGTCGGTCGTTATGGAACAATTCCGGGAATGGTTCTAATTATTTCTTGCGTAGACTTCTCCGCGTTTCCATCATATTCGTACGACCTACTTCAAAGGGGAAATGTACCGGGAAATAATGGTCTAGACCTCTTACAGATTTCATAGCAAGCAGGCGATGCAGTAAATTAATTATTGAAATAGTGGTATAATAAGCAATCTAACTGCATCATTTATGAACAAATTAAGTAATAAAGGCCCTAAAACCGATCCTTGAGGAACTACAAAATCGGTACGTTTTATCTTATTTATTTAATAAGTGGAAAACAATTGTCTTGAAATTTACTAAATGTTTCACAATACTTAGTTGTTTACATTTTTTCCGTAGGACAGAAAAATGGAAAACATTGCAGGAAAATGAGAAGAAACATTTTTTCTTCTCACCAAATAAAATAGACTCAGAAAAACATTATCACAATTTCCTTTTAAAACAAAAGCATAGAAAAAAGTGAGTTGTATAAGAAATTTCAAGTTTTTAGAAAAAGCACTTTAGCAGGTATTGAAGGATATTTCGAAAAAATTGTAAATAGATGGCTTACCCCATTGTTTTTGTGAGTTCTATAATCGGTTCTGTATGTCCCTTGTTAGTTCATTTTTATTAAAGCTGTGCTAACTTCAAAATATCTAGGTACCTATACCTACAGTGTAGGAAAGTACTGATGGTCTATCAGAAGTTACGCGAGAGCGATAAAGTAAGCCATAGAAATCCATGTGATAGACAAGGGTGGCTATAATGAAGGCGTCTAATAGTCAACGCTCATTTCGCCCTTCCACAAATAAGATCCACTTCTTATAGCCATCCTTGTCTATCACATGGATTTCTATGACTTACTTTATCGCTCTTACGTAACTTCTGATAGACCATCGGTACTTTCCTACACTGTATATCTCTAGAAGAAAGACAACGCAGAAAAATATTTCTCTATCAGGAAAGATAAGTTAGGATCTCGCTTAGGATGTAATGTAACAACTGCATGGCTTTAGAAAAATGATATCAATAGAATTTAACCGAGTTTTGACTATTAATATTGTCAATATTTTATTGTGATCAATACTCACACATCTATAAACGTGATAGTTTCCAGACAAACAGATTTGTTAAGATAAATTTATTTGTTTTCGATTATATTTAACATAATAAATAAATATATACTTAGGTATGATAAAATCAGGTTCGGTAAACTAACAAAAATTACTTACTTAATATTTAAGAATTAAAGTTTGTACAAAAAACCATGAAACCAATGTTTTCTATGATATTGAACTTCAATAAAATTTGGTGATGGTGGAGCACAATTTGGACTGCTAATATTTCGATGAACTCACACTTGTGTGATCATAGTTGAATCTGGCAAAATTATAATTCTTTCTAAATTTCTTTTATTCTTTCTAAATTTGAACCATGACAGACAGTCTTTTTGATTCAATTTATTTATATTTTATTTGGTTTCTGATTTAAGTTTTACTTACTTTAAATATTAACTTAAATTAAGTATATTTTAATTCATGAATGGACATAACAGAGCTCATAAAAAAATTGGGCGTTGGTGGCAGACAACATACAGTACAAGAGCGTTTTCCATTGTGGCAGGAAAACATATGGAGCCACAACTGCCTTATCTCGACATATCCTTGATATTTTTCCTCATAAAACCACTACTGATAAATTATGATTTTAATTCTTAATATTGAATTCGCTTCGTGATACAGATTAGATGATACAGAACAGTCACAACCGAATATATCAAAAGTATATCAAAAGTAAAAAAATAACAGAAATTAGTTTTGCAGGCCAATTTCTTTAAACATGTTTGCTAATTTAATTCTCTTATTAAAAAATAGACATTGTAAAATAAATTATGTTTCTAAAACAACAAATGTCTGGGTATAAAATCTAAAAGGTAAATGACCAAAGAAGAATCCTGTTGGGAACCTTCTATGGTTAACAAAATTGAGGTAATTAAAGGTGTGGGATTTGGCTAATGTATAATTTTTATAGAAATGTTCACCACATAGTTAATTTATTAGACACGGTTTGATGAAGCTTTTAAAATAGAATGAACTATAGTGAGAATATTGAGATCCAAATAATTAAATGAAATTATAATTATAACGAAGTTGGTAACCGATAATCAGAATTTTTTCAACGTAGGTGTTGGCCAAGCCTTTAACTGCAGTTATCAATTAATATTTTATTCAACTCATCATCATTAACATAAAAATTTATTTAAATCTGGTTAGTCTGATAATATATTCAACAATTAATTATGATATATGTAGTATTTTCTATATTCATAATTTAAGACATATATGTTACTCACCTATTCCCAAAGTTAGTCCTCCAAAAATCAGCAGCATCCGACTTCGTAATCCGGAACAGGTCTCCAGCAAATACTCCGTTAGGGAATAAAGCTTTAAGTTCACTTAACATATGACTAAATACTAAACTAAGTTTCGTTAAGTTTCTTCTGTAGTGAGAATTCTCATCAAACATTTTCTCTTTACCCTCCTTAAATAATTTAATAGCCTGTTTACACTTCCGCATCAAGTTAATAATAAATATGTTAAAATGTTCGATAGAATGTAGGGCCGCCATATTATCCTCATATTTAGAATAAATAAGTCTTAATCTCTGATAAGTGTCCGGCAGAATATCTAAAATAAAAGGGGGCGAATTTTTTAAATTCATTTTTTGATGCTGACACAATTTCACAACTTTGTCCATTAATTTCCAAGTTTTGTCCAAAGTCCTTTTGTCTGTTGCATATTTTGGATGTGTAACCACATCAGAAAATGCACCCTGTAATTTTGAAAATATTGTTGACAAATTTTTATGCTGGACAGGACGATTTCGGCCTGCCATTTTGATGTGCGCTTTTGCTTTATTTTAACATAAACTAATTTCACTATGGAGCACAACGTTTGATTAAAACCATTTTATTTCACATTATTATTTAACAGCACTTAATATAATTGTCCCTGGAATAAACATCAGCGTTTAACGAAATTGTTAGATCCACGGTTGTCATTTTCTCACACCGATCTGAAGTTAGTTACTGTAGGAAGACGCGCTTACACAGATACCATCGGTTAAATTTATGTAAACATAACGGTATATTTCAGTAACCATCAATAATACTTGCACATAAAATTATATTTAGTTTTATTAGTAGAGAAATATTATTTTGCTCTCCAGCACTATGAGGAGTTATGAAAATATATTTTTGTTTTTTGAAACTGCATTTAAGAAATTTTATTCAATTTGTCAAATTTCCTGCACTGTTCATCAAGAACGCCAACAATGTAAAAACAAAAGTCCTAAAATAATTTACATTTTCTGTACACTTCTTCAAATAAATTGTTAATTTTCATTATTTTAGTAATAACTAATAATGAATATTATACTACTTCGAAATTAAGTTTCAATATTGTTGACATACAATTTAATTGTATAAAAATAATAACATTGCTATGACACCAGTAATACTGCTCTGTGTATGAGTGGTTGCATAAAACACATTGTCTTCTCAAAGAGATAAAATATCTGTATATAGTTGTTGTTTTATTATTATTGATTAAATTTGAATATTATATAAAACTAGCACACAAATTCTTGTAGATATATAATATATGTTAAAAATGTTCTTGGTTTCCAGTGAGTGCACTGATCTCTATATTTTAGCTATCATTAGATTTTCGTTCTCAATGGTATGCAACTGTGTTTACGAAATATTGTTTATAGAATTGCAGCACTACCTAATTTTTGCTACAAGCGGGAATTCAAATTTTGAATCTGTTCTATTATACATATTTATAATCTTGCTTTTGCAAAAAGAAACAATATGTGGGAATTATTTGTCGTTTAAAGTGGGAGGGGGATTTCCTTTTAATATTAGAAAACATTGTATTATGATAAATAAAAAAGTGAAATTATTAAGTGGTAGCGCGAAATTAAATGATATAATAAAATTAAAATACTTTTTGTGGCAACTCAAAACCACAAGAATTAACTGATTATTTGTCGTTTATATATTACATAAAAATAAGAACATGTTTCATAGGATCCTAATGGCAATGTTTGTTTTGTATGGTAATATGTTATTTAGGCTATGAGTACAATAGGTCGTTTTTAACTGCTCCATATTTTGAAATAAATAAAATGTAATAAGAAGTACGAACATGACCTATATTTTTATTTTGTATATTACTATTTTATCTGACGACATAAAAGAAATAAAACTAAATGCTAATTTGGCAGGTAATAACAGAAAGTAAGAAAGCAACTTTAATTTCTTACACAGAGACATGTAGGAAGATTTTGAATAAGTGTTCTGTAAACATGTACTAGTCCAAGATTAAGCAATTAATTTACTGTTTATAATTTCATAGGCCTATGCAGGTAGATTTACCACTTCTTTGATTTTTAATCTTAAGTCTCCTTTATGGTGATAAAATTTGAACGATGCCGAAAACCTTGTATTTAAATTTTTGTGACTGTATTAACCTTCAGTCAAATATACGTATCTCGTTTATAACAGAAACAGATACGAACAAAAGGAGGCATAAAAATATTGCCTAATTAGTAGATAATTATATCCACGAAGATACAGTAACAACACATATTCAAATTAACCTGATAAACATTTACTTAACCACATATAAGTATAATTAAGTAGGTATTTGTTTACGTGGTTATTTTACGGAAGGTGAATATATGTATACAAATAGGGGGAATACCTTTTACTAACTTATATTTAATCATTTAGGTGTTATTATTATTATTTTTAACATTAACCTTGGGGAAAACTACTTGGGTTATATTATATATAAGAACGTCTGGATTGTCAGTACTTAGTAGAGATTAGAAGAACCGTGCAAATTACAGACATGAAGTTCATATACATCGCTCTTTTGTTGACGGTAATGATAGCATATTCAAGTGCTGCTGGTAAGTACATAATTAACCTTTTCAATGTTGAGCTGTGGTATAATAAACATTTTTTTCAAAGCTCCTTCTATCTATCACTGTTGGAGGTTGGTGGAAAGTTTATTTCATCTTATAAAATATCACAAATCTTGTAGACTTAAATCTGAGGTATCTTAAGGTCCTTGTTATTTTAATTTTCATATTTGATAGCGTGGTACAATTTATTATGATTATTTTATTCATTTAAAGTACTTAACAAAAGCGCAAAGACTAGAAGTTGCATATAATAATTATGTCTAGTGTAATATCCATATAAAATTATTTATTTCGTTATCTGACAAAATAAGTTCACTAGGTATGGTGTCAAGTTCAAGTAGGCCAAGACGTCTACCATAAAAAAAATACGAACGAAAGTACCTACTCTGTTTTTCCGGTTTCTGAATTTGTAATCAGTTACAAAGAAACCAATTAAAAACATTGAATTCTTAATAACTTTTAATTCTATTTAGTTTGGCGGTACGTCGTTATGTAAATGTCTATACCAATAAAGCAACATATACATATTAATTAATTAATGCCGGTGTTTTATTTTTATTATTTACAGAATAAAAATTTTATTACCACATGTAGACGATTTAATATTTATTACCATGATACCTAGTAAGATAGTAAGTAAGATTAGAAGTGAAATTGTTAGGAAATTAATATTTACATATTTACAGAAATGAGGAACGAAAAAATAATTTTAATACTAACTTTTCCTTTTTTTTGTTATAAATAAAATAATGCTTATTATTTGATCTTTTAATTAATGTATAAAAATAAGTACCTAGATACTTAAAGCCGTCTAATCTACGTAAAAAAAATCATTGATTAAAAATTGAACAAAAAAATTTAATTTTCATGCCATTGATACTATAATTTTAACAATATTTGATGAATATCCTTAGTTAATGGTAATTAGTCTAGAATGGCAGTTAGTTGTAATTTTATGAAGTTGTCATTATTTTGTGATAACAACACATTTCATTCGTTATCTACAACGTTGTACAAGTTCTTTTCATACTTATAGTAGATATAAAAAATGCCAAAGTCTGCCGGTAAGTGTGATAGAGGGAGAGTAGGACAATTTTTAAATGTTCGTAGAAAATAAATGTTATAACAGCTAATTTATTTCACAAATCATAATGCTCTTATCAGGTACACTCATCTAGACAAATTGAATACAAAATTCATAACAAATAGAGTGATATTAATCAATAATTACGTATTTTGTCAGATATTCAATTTAAAGATTCCTCCGCTTTTCCGGGATCTTGATTCACCGGACGTATTCTTATTTCTTAGAGTAGAGTTTTGAGTAGAGTGTGATGTTTGTTTTATTACAAGTTTTTTATTGGGCAACATTTGTAATTCCCTGCAAATTATTTTTCAATTTAAAGCCATTGTGTGGTAGTGTCTGTTGTGAATTGTTTGAAGAGAGACTTAAATATTATATTCTGTCAACTTTGCCTAAATACGACCCTGTTCTGCTAAGCAGACAAGTATTTACGACCCCGTTTTTGTCGTTATCGGCAATATAAGAGTTTTTTATTTCTACAACATATATGAAAA
The DNA here is from genome assembly GCF_000390285.2 of Anoplophora glabripennis. Lineage (NCBI taxonomy): Eukaryota > Metazoa > Arthropoda > Insecta > Coleoptera > Cerambycidae > Anoplophora > Anoplophora glabripennis. Next base: position 397,375 of record NW_019416568.1, read on the forward strand.
GAACTATGTAGATAGCATTGCGAAATTTTTGCATTAAAACAAATACTATTTACCTTTTGCGCGAAAATGTTTTAAAACGTCTTGACCGAAATGGTAGGTAAGTAGATTTACATTTGCACCAAATAACCATTCAATCATTTGCTGTAGATGAAAAGTGTTTCATATTCTTTGATAAACAAAAGGGAAAGTAGAAGAAATAAAATTAAAAAATCAACGGAGGATCGTTCTTTATTATATTGTTATATTCGAATAACGTTTATAGGAAAGTGCAGCGGTCCAAATGAACGTTTCTACGAGTGTCAACCATGTGCTGCAATCAATTGTGGCGATACGGCGCCAGGAGCTTGCATCGCCGTTTGTCGTAATCCAGGGTGCTACTGCAACACTGGGTTCTTAAGAAAGAAAGGGAGATGCGTTCGTAAGAACCAGTGTTGAAAAACCAGAGACGACGGAAATGTTTCTTAATTTACTGATCTTTAAACAGCTGTATTCGTTACTTTTGTATTTACTTTTTATAAATATACGTATTTGCATAATTTTGCGTTATTTATTAGATATTAGATATTATATAAGTAACGAGCGTTCAAATAAAAACGTGGTCGAAGTTGGCTCTGACACATTGGACGTAGGGCGTAGCTTATAGCGACCAACTTAACCTCATTTCTCAACGAGCTGTATAGCAGCTGTCAGTTTCAATAACGTTAATGACTATATAACTTTATTTTAAAGAATAATCGTGATAACAATAACAAACAATTAAAGGAGCTGCGGAAAGTGTCCCCCTCCTTGTTATAACAATAAATTAAAGCAGCTGCTGAAAGTGTCCCCCTCCTTGTTCCAAGCACTTTTCACACCTGTTCCTCAAAGAATTAAAGACATTTTCTAAGATGCTCGGGGTATTGTTAATTTCACGAATCTTGTCTATAAGTCGAGCCTGCAGATGGTTTAAATCAGGAATAGGCAGTTCAAAAATAGTGTTTTTAAGGTAAGGCCACAAAAAGAAATCACACGGCGTAATATCACATGACCTCGGTGGAAATTCATGTTCAGCATTGAGACTTATTAGTCGATTTTGGAAAACTTCCCTCAACATATTCATCGTCTCGCCTGCCGTATGTGCCCTTGCGCCATCTTGTTGAAAGTAAAAGTTTGTAATTTCGTTTTCTTCCAGCTGGTTAACAAAAGGAGCGATAATTTCTTCTCTATACCTTTGCGCAGTAAGAGTACCATTAAAAAAAATAGGTCCATAAATCCTCCTTCGATTGAGAGCACACCAAACTCCAATTTTTTGAGCGTGTAGAGGGCCCTCGACAAAAAAGTTATCTGGTTTTTCAGAAGACCACATTCTCATATTCTGTGAGTTTACGTAACCACTTAAATGAAACCAGGCTTCATCAGAAAAAAAGGTGATATTATGAAGTTCACCGTAGTTGTTTAAAAACCATTCACAAAATACAGCCCGTCGCGGAAAATCAACTTCATGAAGTTCTTGCTGACAAGTTAAACGATAGGAGAACAAACGCAAATCTTTTTTTAACACTGTGTGGCAGGTACCGACTGATACTCCCACCATTTGTGATAAAACACGTACAGAAGTTCTTGGCGCATTTTCCATTATTTGTTGGACATTTTCTTTTAATTCTTCAGTCCGCTTTTTAGGTCGGCCGCTTCCTTCTTTTCTTGTTACACTGCCCGTTTCACGAAAAACATTAACACAACGCTGAACTGCACTTTGAAAAATTTTGTACTCAACAACGCCGGGAAATTGATTTTGAAATTCTATGAAACATGCCTCAATAGAATACTTCCATATTCCATCAATCTTGCGTCCATTTCTAAAGTAGGACTCTATGATAAACACTTTTTGTCCTTGAGAAAACACCATTTTAAACGCTTTTTAAAACGAAAATATTCAAATTGACATCGGCGATACAGCGCTTTGACAGATGACGTTTAAGTTCATTTGCTATACGCTACGCCCTACGTCCAAATTTTCAGAACCAACTTGACCACGTTTTTATTTGAACGCTCGTTACAAGATCAAATGGGCAGAAGACACATTGAGGCGTTTCGTTTATCAATTTTCGTCACTAGTTCTGAAAAGGAAAACCACTGTTTTTTTAACTCCCCCCAAATGATTAAGTACCAAATCAATAGGTATATATTTTTTTATTCAATAGTCTTAAAACGATTATTATGGAATATTTTAAAGAAAAATATTATTCATTATCTTGGTATTTCTTTTGGGTCTTATTGGTAAGCTCCGTGGCAATAATTGTTCTACCATTTTCAAGAAAAACTTACGGCTCGTTTTTGCTTGACTATTGGTTTTAGGCTTGCTTTTCGGTGTTGGTGTTTTTTGATTCCGATACGTATTCTTTTTGCACACATCGGTGGAGGACTATTCAACCAGTGTCACATTGTTACAATTTTGGATAACGTAACGACGCGAATTATATTTTCAGCGAGATGCAGAGATCCAAATGAGACTTATTTGGAATGCACACCGTGTGCGGCTATTAACTGTGGCGATACACCACCAGAAGTTTGTGTTGCAGCTTGTCTGAACCCCGGATGTTTCTGTAACAAGGGATACTTGAGGAAAAACGGAAAATGTGTCCCTGAAAGCCAATGCTAAAGAAGTTAGCATAGCGGATTCTTTCCAATGGTTATTACGCTTGAACTCGATTACATTTTATCTTATTTTGTCACACATGTAAATAAACAATTTACTGCAGATTTACGATTTATTTCACCCAAGCTGAATAGTGGTAGTAGTAGTATAGCTAGTAACAGCATCTACCGATGGAAACGTTTGGATTTGGAATTTTTTTTTATTTTATTTTTATGATCAAAGAGATAGGATCTACAACCCTGTATTTTTTAAAAATAATTTGTTTGATTTTAAGTTTGTAGTTGTGTTAAATTTAAAATTAAAATAATTTCAGTGCGACTTTATTTGGCTTCTCTCCTCTATCATCATTTCTATTGTAAAATATTGCCAAAAGTTCTCGTTTGATTCATAACGTACTAAATAGGTGCGTTAGCCTAAGGAACAATACTGATAATGTATAATAACAATTTCATTTTATTGAAGTCTTCTTGGTTGTGGAAAATTATATTGCTTCGTTCTGTAACGTTTTCCTCTCGTCTACACAAATAATTATATTTTCAGTTTCCTGCAAAGGTCCAAATGAGATTCACTGGAGATGCAAACCATGCGGAGAAAACTGCGGAGACCGAAAAGACATAATATGCGCCGCCACATGTAAAGGTCCGGAGGGATGTTATTGTAAGCCCCGATATCAAAGAAAGAATGGAATATGCGTCCCTCAAAGTGAATGTTAAAAAATGTAAAAAACAATGCATGTCAAAAATAAATACGAACTTGTAGATCTTTATTTATTTCCATGGGAAAATATCAATGAATCCCCTCCACTTTCCTACAATAAAATCTTTGTTCCACTTCTGACGACATTAGAACAATTTCTCGATAAAAAATTTGTTTGTTTTGATTTTCTGTTTAATAAAATAACATTCTTTCGTTCATTGATATTTTGTCTTATTCTTTAAGTAATAATTTTATTGTCATATCCAAACCAAAATTTATGTCATCGTGAGCAGAATTGAAAAAGCTTTAAAATGAGGTGTCACTCAACATAGGGTGACTGCTTAAGCGGTACCTTCCAAGATATCAAAACTTACGCCGTCATGAAAAGAAAATCGAGACGTCTCAGGTTTTTTTTAATTCCGATATTTTCAAGGTGGGAAGTTTTCATTGGAATATCCTGTGTAACCTTGAGGTTTCCATCAATAACAATAGTTCTATATTCTGAATTTGTCAAAGTATTCGACGTAAACATTGTTGTTGTAAATATGACATCAAATTATTTGTTCTCTTGGTAATAATTGGTTACCTATGTATTGTTTTTGGGACTGCATGGAAATTGTTTAATGAAGGCATAGCGGTCGACAATTTCCGGAAAAATTCTGCTGAGAAAAAATTAGGGAAATATGGAAAAAGGGAAAAGTTTTAATCTTTCTTTTATTAATTAAAATAATTATTTTTTCAGGAAGTTGCGAGGACCCAAATGAAGTCTTTCTCACCTGCAAACCATGCGGCACGAATACCTGTGCAGATCCACCAGGTCTAGTTTGCACTGACCAATGTGTAAGTGGGGATAGTTGTTATTGCAAGTCGGGATATTTAAGAAAAAATGGAAAATGCGTACCTAGAAGTGAATGTTAAATCAATAAAATTATGAATGTGTATGTTATTGATTACCGAAAGAAATAAATATGAATTACAGATTTTTGTTTATTTCATAGGATACACAAATGTTACAAAACGGACACAAATGTTGTTTGGAAGTTTTCTAACATTTTTTTAAGTAGTTTCTTTGAGTATCTTTCCACACTTTGATTATTTTTCTATAAACTTATTTTTGTGAACCGTAAAATCTTATACACAATGACTAAACTACTAAACTATAGATAAAATAGTAAAAAGGTGCTTCTTTGAAAGTTTTTCTTAAATAAATATAACTTAAAGAAATTATGTTGTAATAGAATGAGTTGAGTCAAAGATTTTTTAAATTATCAAAGGGAAAGGTAAATTTTTGAAGATAAAATTAGTACATAAAATTGATTTTAAAGAGAAAAATTATAAGTTGAATAAGTGTGACCAATAGGAGTACAGTAAATGGTGGAAATTGAGAAAGGAAAGACAAAATAAATAAAATTAGTACATGATCAATTAAAATTTTTGCAAAAAAAGGAATAACGAACAAAATTTAAAGAAATATAGTAAAGTATATTCGAAATTAAAAAAATGTGATTGGTAATTAAAATTTGGAAGAAAAGAAAAATATTAGGAAGAAGACAATTAACAAGGAATTGACAGATGATAAGACAAGGACAGAAGTTGTGCTAGAGGGTTCAGAAAAGGATTAGAAGAGAGAAAGGACCAACAAGAGACGAAATAAGAGTGTTAGAGAGTGATCGAAAGATATAAAACCTTAATATAAAACAAACTGGTATTAGATTTAATATTGAAATCCAAATAATTGGATATTGTTATTTAATTAATTTTGATAATGTCTTAAATTAATTTGTTTTCAAATAAAAGCTCTTTCATAGAACAAAAGAAGAAGTTAAGCAGAATAAGAAATTAAGGTAAGAAAAATTTCTATATCTCAAGGAATTATTAACAATATATACCTACTTTCTTTTATCAAAGTTAGCAACAAAGCTTATTATGAAAGCAGTTATTGACCATTAACAGTACACTTTTATTTGATAAGGATTATTATTTTACAATTACTGAATACTGAAAATAATGTTAACTGTGTTTTTTTAACGATAAAAGTCAAATTATTGCATTATATATCTTTATACTTCTCGTATATTAATAGTTATTATTATACGCTATTTGCTTAATGCATTGTTTTATATTTATGTATGGTGAAATATTACAATTAAAAATATTGTCCTCGCCGTTACTGGTAGTATTTGGAATTATTCAATTTTCGTGGCTGAAAACATACACAGGTATTGAGTTTTCGACACCGAGAGGGTTACATTAATCAAATTTGGACAGGACATAGCTAATATAATGCAAAACATCGCCTTAATGTTAACAATGTTGTCACCGCCGTTCTTGGTGGTGAAAATTCGAAATATTTGGAAGTATTAAATTTTCGTGGCTGAAAACATACACAGGTATTGAGTTTTCGAAACCGATAGAGATGATAATCACATTTGGACAGGACATAGCTTCAGTTGGGTAGGAACCACCTATTTTGTGAATGAAATTATTATTAATTAGTAGTTAACTAGTTAGTTATTAGTAGTTATGTACCGTTTTACAATTACAACTGTATTAATTAATGAAAAATGTTAATTATCATAATCTTAAAACATATTTTTCAAATTTGTAAACATATTTGCTATGTGCATATTTCTTACTTTTTTAAATGTCGTTTAAGCAATAGTTACATATATTCACTGCTCATGCCTAGTATGTGTTATTAATTAGACCAAAAGATTTGGAATTATCATAGAAATACCTACAAAAATGTGGTTTTCTTTCGAAAATTGCACGTTTCTCTATAACTTATTAACATTAACCTTGACAAGAGATTACTAATTAGAGATTAGACAAAAGAGATTCAGTACCAAAGAGCTTCGTCAAGTTACCACCATGAAACGTCTCTACTTCGTTGTTTTGCTGACTGCAGTAGTAGCAGTTGCAAGTGCTATTGGTAACGAATTTTGTCTACTAATTCAAACAACTTATTTTTTAAAAATCTTATCAAATAACGTCAATGTTCTTCGACACCAAATTTAGGTACCTATGTAAAATATATTCAATCTCACAGGCAATATTGCTAACTTCTGATTTCTGATACTGTGAGAAACAACTATTCCATGGACTACATTATAATTACTGGTATTTTTTACCTTTTATTCAACATATGGCAACTTACTAGGCAAGTATTTGCCTAATATGGTATTCCTTTGACATTATCTGCCTTATAATCTTAAAAAAATATTATATAGTATCTATTTTCTTTTCCAAGAAAACTGTATGTCATATAAGTTATCATAATCGACACAATCTTGCCAAGGCAAATAAATTTGTTTACCATTACAGAAGTTAGTTATTAGATAAAGAATATTTAATTGAAAATAATAATTGTAAAAAGCTTATCAGATTGTATTACAGGGGAATTACAATATTTACTCTTTCAAATCATAAAAATAAAAAAGTATATAAAATTTGTACTATTTAGAATAATACTTAGATATAATAAAATCAGCATTCGCATCAAGATTGTTAAGTCGTTTTCTATCTTCCAAGTTAATTTTTTTATTGTGGTACAAAGTTCCAACAAAACATAATAATCTAATTAAATTATTGTGGGCAGTAATAACATGTTTTTTAAGATAAATAGATAACATGCTCTATAAAAGAAAGCTGAAATAAAAATATTCATAATAGGAAAAGGCATTATTGTTGAGTGGCACAATGAAATTCATTCTACTAACTTGTCTGTTGTCATCTTTAATCTTCGCTTTGACGAACGCTGGTAAGTGTTGTTTTAATGTAATTACATTCCTAATACACAGAATAAACTCTTCTCTTAAATTTGAATGATTCATTTTATTAAATCACAATAATCTTACAAAAATCGTTTGCTGAATACGGTTTAATCCAATGTTGTCAGCTATCATATATTACTTCTTTTTAGTATTGTACAAAACAATAGAGTTTCTCTATATTCATTTAGGTCATGATTAAAATTTCAAAAGAATTATTAATCTAAATAAAAACTAGTTTGACAGTTTTGTCTTGTTCTTTGACACGATTATATCATAAAGATTTTAGTTTCTCAAACTTTTGTTTTTTTCAGAGTGCGGTCCAAATGAAGTATATCTATTGTGCCAACCATGCGCTGCAATCAGTTGTGGCGATGTAGCTCCTGAAGCCTGCATCGCATTGTGCCGGAATCCTGGTTGCTACTGTGACACTGGGTATCTAAGGAAAGATGGCGTTTGTGTTCCTGAGGATGGGTGCTAAGCAATTTAAAAAACCTATAATTTTGCAGTTTCAGTAAATGCATTTTTAAACAAATTACTTTCTTGTTTTATTCATTTATTGTGTAATAAAAAAAAGGAAATAGTTTGTTACTGTAGTAACTGATAAAAATATAACCCGGACTTAAGTTCATGGGACGATTTTCTATTGTCATAGTGAACAGTTTAAATTTAAGCAGAATATGAACGCTTATGAAGAGCAGCAGGTATTGAAGAACATTGTTTGAGTTCATTGGATGAGATTTTTAGAAAAAAACTTTGATTTTTTTTAATTAGAGTAATATTTTTAGTAAAAGTAGAGTATAAACAAAAAAATATGAAGATGTGGAATGTTTAAAATCAAATTTTGATGTGTACCATATATACATACCATTTTTTATCTTTTTAATGTTAATGTTGTTTAAGCATTAATTACATATTTTCACTTGGCTCAGCTTAATATGTGTCAATGATTAGGAAAAGAGATTGGGAATAATCTCAGAGGTACTAAAGCGTGCGCTTTTCTTTTGAAAATTGCACGTTTCTGTATGTTGTAAACAGTATCCTTGACAAAAGAGATTACGTTCGTGTATTTAGGCAGATCAAAAACTTATTACATTCAGTATCAAAGAGCTTCGTTAAGTTACACGATGAAACTTCTCTGCTTCGTTGTTTCGCTTTCTGTAATGATAGCATTTGTGAGTGCTATTGGTAAGTAATTCTACCTACAATTTTTATCTACGAATAATTGGAATGATTCATGTTGTACATCGTATTACTTAGTGTTTATTTCAATAAATTAAATCATTAAATCGGAAGAATACTTGAATTTGAAATAATAAAGAAGAATAATGCTACTAGTATGTGAACATAAAAAATAAAAATGTTGCCTTGCAACTGGGTGATTTATATTTATCTGTTTATGTTCGTTATAACCAGTAAGCTAAGTTTGTTACTTAAAATAGTATCGATATAATGTTTATAAATTACATTTTTAGCATTTCCTGCTATGGAAATGGTTATCCTGTTTGGTGTCCAGCAAGTGCAGCAGATTTTTGCGGACCCCTACGCTTCTACAGTCATCGTTACTACCAGTAATGGTCGAGTAATTACTACTACAATTAAATAAATATTATGTGCATACCTGAAAATGTTAAATACAAGAATAAAATGATAATAAATTGAAGTTGGTATTTGTTCTATTTTTTTGACCGTCGTTTTAATATTTAATAATTTCACAGGAGTTGAATCTGAAAGGAAAACTACGAAGGTAAACAGTTAAGTGTTGATTTAAATTTTAAATGTATGTATTATACAGGGTTCTTCACGGTAAGTGACCTATTAGACGTTTCAGAGAAACCGAAGACAATATGACTCTGAAATTTTGTTTACGGGGGTTATCAGATATATTCTCTTCAATGAAAATAATGCCATCACGTAGCACTTCCGGTTATACCGGAAGTAGCTGTCGTCTTCCTTATTTTAAATGGAACACAAGTGCCCCATTTTTCACGTTACATTTTGAAAACTTAAAACTGACAAAACTTTTTAAATTCAAATGGAACGCCCTGTATCTTTCTGCATCATATTATAGAAAATCAAATTCTCTTTTCACCGATGTAGGCATTATAGGAGTTACAGTTTCAATTTTCTCAGATATTTGCGGTTTACTTACATTGTCAAGAATATTACGTTAAAAATATCATCAAATGTGCCTTGAACGGCAAAATAGCAAAATATCACAGCAGCTTTTTTCCTCGAGACTTTTTTATGAAAAAATATTTGAAATTTATAGTGCATTTATAGAGCTTCAATGTTTATTGAAATATCAATTCTAAGATTTAGACCTGATAAAATCACCTCGAGATGATCAAGTAAATGTACACATCGGCACTATATAACTTTTGTTTCTTGGGCTATTCCCTAGCTACAGTTTAAATTTCACGTCAATCCATTCCATCCGAAAAAATTGGTAGCCAATATGCTTCAGTGTCTGGACTATTTCTAATGTATTGATTTTGCGAAAACTGCGTCTTGGAAAAGTTAGTCGAAAAACACTGCCTTTTGAAATGTATGTGGTACTGCAGTTTAAATATTATTTTTTCATATAAACTAATGCAAAAAATTAAAGCGTCAAAAAAATTTCCGAAATTTTTCCGTGATTTTTGACAGACTGTATTTATGATAACCGTAGCTTCTAAAAAATTTCGACCGAAAGATCTAAAAACTAGAATCTTAAAGCTTCAAAATGCCTCTTTTTAATTCCCGATACGTTCATTTATCTCACCTAAATACAGTCTGTCAAAAATCACGAAAAAATTTCGGAAATTCTTTTGACCCTTTAATTTTTTTGCATTAGTTTACAAATAACAAATAATAGAATTTTAGTTTGCTTTTGTTTCGTTTATCAATTTTCGTCACTAGTTCTGAAAAGTATAACCACTGTTTTTTTAACTCCCCCAAATGATTAAGTATCAAATCAATAGGTATATATTTTTTTATTCAATAGTCTTAACACGATTATTATGAAATATTTTAAAGAAAAATAGTATTCATTATCTTGGTATTTCTTTTGGGTCTTATTGGTAAGCTCCGTGGCAATAATTGTTCTACCATTTTCAAGAAAAACTTACGGCTCGTTTTTGCTTGACTATTGGTTTTAGGCTTGCTTTTCGGTGTTGGTGTTTTTTGATTCCGATACGTATTCTCTTTGCACACATCGGTGGAGGACTATTCAACCAGTGTCACATTGTTACAATTTTGGATAACGTAACGACGCGAATTATATTTTCAGCGAGATGCAGAGATCCAAAAGAGACTTATTTGGAATGCACACCGTGTGCGGCTATTAACTGTGGCGATACACCACCAGAAGTTTGTGTTGCAGCTTGTCTGAACCCCGGATGTTTCTGTAACAAGGGATACTTGAGGAAAAACGGAAAATGTGTCCCTGAAAGCCAATGCTAAAGAAGTTAGCATAGCGGATTCTTTTCAATGGTTATTACGCTTGAACTCCATTACATTATATCTTATTTTGTCACATATGTAAATAAAAAATTTACTGCAGATTTACGATTTATTTCACCCAAGCTATTCAGCTTGGTAGTAGTAGTATAGCTAGTATAGCTAGTAACAGCATCTACCGATGGAAACGTTTGGATTTGGAATTTTTTTTAATTTTATTTTTATGATCAAAGAGATAGGATCTACAACCCTGTATTTTTTAAAAATAATTTGTTTGATTTTAAGTTTGTAGTTGTGTTAAATTTAAAATTAAAATAATTTCAGTGCGACTTTATTTGGCTTCTCTCCTCTATCATCATTTCTATTGTAAAATATTGCCAAAAGTTCTCGTTTGATTCATAACGTACTAAATAGGTGCGTTAGCCTAAGGAACAATACTGATAATGTATAATAACAATTTCATTTTATTGAAAACTTCTTTTGTTTGTGGAAAATTACATTGGCTTTGTTCTGTAACGTTTTCCTCTCGTCTACACAAATAATTATATTTTCAGTTTCCTGCAAAGGTCCAAATGAGATTCACTGGAGATGCAAACCATGCGGAGAAAACTGCGGAGACCGAAAAGACATAATATGCGCCGCTACATGTAAAGGTCCGGAGGGATGTTATTGTAAGCCCCGATATCAAAGAAAGAATGGAATATGCGTCCCTCAAAGTGAATGTTAAAAAATGTAAAAAACAATGCATGTCAAAAATAAATACGAACTTGTAGATCTTTATTTATTTCCATGGGAAAATATCAATGAATCCCCTCCACTTTCCTACAATAAAATCTTTGTTCCACTTCTGACGACATTAGAACAATTTCTCGATAAAAAATTTGTTTGTTTTGATTTTCCGTTTAATAAAATAACATTCTTTCGTTCATTGATATTTTGTCTTATTCTTTAAGTGATAATTTTATTGTCATATCCAAACCCAAATTTATGTCATCGTGAGCAGAATTGAAAAAGCTTTAAAATGAGGTGTCACTCAACATAGGGTGCCCCTGCTTAAGGGGTACCTTCCAAGATATCAAAACTTACGCCGTTATGAAAAGAAAATCGAGGCGTCTCAGGTTTTTTTTAATTCCGATATTTTCAAGGTGGGTAGTTTTCATTGGAATATCCTGTATAACCTTGAGGTTTCCATCAATAACAATAGTTCTATATTCTGAATTTGTCAAAGTATTCGACGTAAACATTGTTGTTGTAAATATGACATCAAATTATTTGTTCTCTTGGTAATAATTGGTTACCTATGTATTGTTTTTGGGACTGCATGGAAATTGTTTAATGAAGGCATAGCGGTCGACAATTTCCGGAAAAATTCTGCTGAGAAAAAATTAGGGAAATATGGAAAAAGGGAAAAGTTTTAATCTTTCTTTTATTAATTAAAATAATTATTTTTTCAGGAAGTTGCGAGGACCCAAATGAAGTCTTTCTCACCTGCAAACCATGCGGCACGAATACCTGTGCAGATCCACCAGGTCTAGTTTGCACTGACGAATGTGTAAGTGGGGATAGTTGTTATTGCAAGTCAGGATATTTAAGAAAAAATGGAAAATGCGTACCTAGAAGTGAATGTTAAATCAATAAAATTATGAATGTGTATGTTATTGATTACCGAAAGAAATAAATATGAATTACAGATTTTTGTTTATTTCCTAGGATACACAAATGATATAAAACGGACACAAATATAATTTGAAAGTTTTGTAACATTTTTGAAGTAGTTTCTTTGAGTATCTTTCAACACCTTGAATATTTTTCTGTAAACCGTAAAATCTCATGCACAATGACTAAACTACTAAACTAGATAAAACAGTAAAAAGGTGCTTCTTTGAAAGTTTTTCTTTAATAAATATAACTCTTAAATAAATTATGGTTTGAAGATAAAATTATTACCAAAAATTGACTTTAAAGAAAAAAATTATAAGTTGAATAAGTGTGACCAATAGGAGTACAGTAAATGATGGAAATAGAGAAAGGAAAGACAAAATAAATAAAATTAGTACATGATCAATTAAAATTTTTGTAAAAAAAAGAATTATAAATACAATTTAAGGAAATATAATAAAATAAAGTATATTCGAAATTAAAAAAATGTGATTGGTAATTAAAATTTGAATTAGTAGAATTAGAAAGTGATTTATAAAAATTAGTGGGATATGAAAAGAAAAGAGTGAGGTACTTAACTAAGAAAAAAGTAATAAAAATTGGAGTGACAGCAAAGGTGGTAGAAATTATATTTTGAATTTCAAAAAAAAGGAGCTAATTTAATAACCATAAAGAAATGAGTGTAGTTACTAGTTAGTAAAGAAAACCATATATAAAAGAAATAGAAGAAAACATAATCACAAAAACTAAATCAATTGAAGATTAAGGCGCATAGGTATTGAGTTGCACTAACCAAATTTGGACAGGACATAGCTAATACAATGCGAAACTTCTTCTTGGTGGTGAAAATTAGAAATATTTGGAAATATTCAGCTTTCGTGGCTGAAAATATACACAGGTATTGAGTTTTCGAAACCGATAGAGATGATAATCACATTTGGACAGGACATAGCTTCAGTTGGGTAGGAACCACCTATTTTGTGAATGAAATTATTATTAATTAGTAGTTAACTAGTTAGTTATTAGTAGTTATGTACCGTTTTACAATTACAACTGTATTAATTAATGAAAAATGTTAATTATCATAATCTTAAAACATATTTTTCAAATTTGTAAACATATTTGCTATGTACATATTTCTTACTTTTTTATAATGTCGTTTAAGCATTAGTTACATATATTCGCTGCTCATGCCTAGTATGTGTTATTAATTAGCCCAAAGATTTGGAATTATCGTAGAAATACCTACAAATATGTGGTTTTCTTTCGAAAATTGCACGTTTTTCTATAACTTATTAACATTAACCTTGACAAAAGAGATTACATTTGTGTATTTAGTAACATCAAAAATCAGCTAGCCTCAGTATCAAAGAGCTTCGTGAAGTTACCACCATGAAATTTCTCCACTTCGTTGTTTTGCTGACTGCAGCAGTAGCAGTTGCAAATGCTATTGGTAAGAAATGTTGTTTACTAATTCTTTCGACTCTTATTAGTAAACTGAATATTTATAAGTTACTTTGGATATAACCCGAAATAACAAAGATATTTTTTTGAATTTTTGTATGGATTTAAATGTTTAGCGAGTGCCAACCTAAATTGTGTCTGTAACGAAGGGTTGCCTTTTTATTTTTTTCTGCACTCTATTCGTACAATTCTGAATTAATTAAATAAAATTATTATGAATTATGAAATTTAAATAATCAATTTTTACATTATTTTATGAGTAGTAATAGTATTTAGAACTCTAAATTCAAAGAACATAAGCTGAAGCCGCTAGACGAAATTGCGAATCCGCGTATGAGAGAGGCGCGCGCGCGGCTCATAGCGCTTTATTAACAATTAAAAAACGAGGCTTTAGAATAATGCGAGTCCCAAAACGCTTCAGCATCTTGTAGGGGGATGTTTAAACTTTAATTTAGGTACCTGGCAACATCAAAAATAACAATTTTTAACCAGGAAATCGGCCGTTGAAAATCGTCATTTTCGCAATTTTAGCAACTTAAATTGTTATAACTTTAAAATTATCAATTTTAGAGGCATAGTGTATAGGAACTTTTTTGTCTATAATGTGCTAAAAAAACTAAAAAAAATGGAGTGGAAAAACGAATTTTTACAATTTGTTTAAAAAAGTTTTTTTAAACAGATGGGCACCAGATTTCCGGCCGGCATCATCTTGATTCATGTTAATGAACATCTCACGAATCTGAATATGCAAAAAAATCGAGTCGGAAAATTTCTCCCACGAATGCGATGTTTTCGCCTTGTCTAATGTTTATAAATTACATTTTTAGCATTTCCTGCTATGGAAATGGTTATCCTGTTTGGTGTCCAGCAAGTGCAGCAGATTTTTGCGGACCCCTACCCTACCAGCATCATCATTATTACCACTAGTGGTCAAATAATTACTAGTACAGTTTCTTAACCAACTGCAGTAGTTGGTTAAAAAGGAACCGATTATATGTGCATACCTGAAAATGTTAAATACAAGAATAAAATAATTATAAATTGAAGTTGCTGTGTTCTATTTTTTTGACCGACGTTTTAAAAATATTTTATAATTTCACAGGAGTTGTATCTGAAAAGAAAACTATGAATCTTACATAGGTAAACAGTTAAGTGTTGATTTAAATTTTAAATGTATGTATTATACAGGGTTCTTCACGGTAAGTGGCCTATTAGACGTTTCAGAGAAACCGAAGACAATATGACTCTGAAATTTTTTTACGGGTCTCTTCAATGAAAATAATGCCATCACGTAGCACTTCCGGTTATACCAGAAGTAGCTGTCAACTTCGTTATTTTAAATGGAACACCCTATATATTATTGCATTATCGACAAGATAAATTAAAAATAAGTCAAAAATGTTAAAGCTTCCCTGTACCTAAATAACCGTTTTCGGGATAATCGTCATTTTACAAAAATTTTGACAGATACAAGACAAAATTACTTGTTGAAAATTATACTAAGTGTCCCATTTTTCACGTTACATTTTGAAAACTTAAAACTGACAAAACTTTTTAAATTCAAATAGAACACCCTGTATCTTTCTGCATCATATTACAGAAAATCAAATTCTCTTTTCACCAATACAGGCATTGTAGGGGTTACAGTTTAAATTTTCGCAGATATAGGCATTATAGGAGTTACACATCTCAAAAATCGACACTAACACTTAAGCACGTTGCACAATAACAATATCATGAAACCTATCCACGAACATGTAGTAACAGAGGAGGTGGTTATGTCAACCGCATATCACTAATGTTTCCATTAGCGCACAATTCAAGGAGTTTAGTTGTTTTCTCAACAGACCTCGTATAAATTTATATTTGGCGGGGGTTGGTGAAAGCGGTCATATTTCGATATTAAGGAGTGATACCTAAGAAAGAGATTATATTATTTTTTAAGGGATGAGTTCTAGCTCCACAAAAAGAAAATCGCAAGAAAATTGCGAAGCATAGAAAGAAATTAGGGGTTGCCGACCCTGCGATCTCGAAGAGGGTAGCAAAATATTAAGCAGCTTTTTCCTTGAGACTTTTTTATGAAAAAATATATGAAATTTATGGTGCATTTATAGTGCTTCATTGTTTATTGTAATATTAATTTAGATATGATAAAATCACCTCGAAACGATAAAGTCCTTTTCTATCTTCCACTTAATTTTTTTTGAGGTCCAAACACATATCGTGCGTATAATTTTGGCATATCAATAATCGAATCAAATGTAACGGAAAGTAACAGTGTATTTTTTAAGATAATCAGATAACATCGATAAGAATATTGTATAAAAGAAAGTCGAACCAAAAAATATTCATAATACCAAGAGGTCAAGTATTGCCATAGGACCATAATACCATAAGATGAAATTCATTTTACTAAGTTGTCTGATGTCATCTCTAGTCTTTGATCTCTGATTTGACTAACGCTGGTAAGTTGTTTGTATGAAAGCATATTCCCAATCCCAAATACACTACAGAACAAAATAATTTGCGTTAAACGAATTGATTCCACAAAAGTTATATTCGCAAGAACGACTCAGTTTATTACATAAAATCAGAATAATCCAACATAAATATCATAAAAATTATGTCCTACATTATATTATTTCTTTTTAGTTCGTTAGTATTTATCTTTTATTTTTATTATTTCTTGTTATTTATTTTATTTATTATTATTTCATTTTATTTTGCATTTCATTATTTATTTAGTACTACATAGTTTCTTCATGTTTTAATTTATTTAGGTCAAGACAAAAATTTAAAGAAAGAACGAATCTAAATAGAACTGTTTTAAATTTTACTATTTCCTTTCTTCTAACTTTTATTTTTTTCAGAGTGCGGCTCAAATGAAGTAGATTTGTTGTGTGAACCATGCGCTGCAATCAGTTGTGGCGATGTAGCTCCTGAAGTTTGTATCGATATATGCCGCAATCCGGGCTGTTACTGTGACGCCGGGTATCTAAGGAAGAATGGCGTTTGTGTTCTTGAGAATGAATGCGAAACAATTTTATAAAATCCGTAATGTAGTTTCAATATAATGCATTTTTAGTCAAGTTTATTTTTTTTTTGTTTTAATTAGACATTCCCAGTGCTTCACAACAAAGTTTTCTATTAATACGATAGTAAATGGGAAATATGTAAAACTTTTAGAAAAAATTAAATGTAGCAAATTGTTAATGTGAATTATTTTTATTATCAAACACTTGTATATAATGACACTATAATTTCTTTGGGTTTAAAGGAATAATGTGGCCTATAAGTCAATAGTGAGTTATAAGTCATAAGTCACTAGTAAGTTATGACTTATAACCCACTAGTGACTTATAGAAATCATAAAAAGACAAATGTTTGGTTTATTTTTCTAGTTTTTATTAGAAAACCAATTGGAAACAGTAATTAGTCAACAAACAACCTAAAATGCTACAAACTTACAATCTACCTACTTATTAATATTAACATTAACATTAACATTTATGGTAAAGCCGTAATTTGATGCCAAAGGATTACTGGAATCATTTTGTGATTGCGGTAAATTTATAGAACAGGTTGCCCCTTTGCTTGTGCTTGCTTCAGGAGACTGCACCCCTTGTATCTTTTCAGCAATATCAATTTTGCTCGAAATTGACTCTTCTGTATAACCTTAGCGAGTACCTTCTCTTTAAAGGGCTCATGAGTCGTTAATTTTCCACATTTTCCAATGCAATTCACGGTAAATCGTAGTTTACGTCGGAAACTTTATTTTGCGAAAAATTCAAGTCTTAATATTTATAAACAATTGTGCTACGATTTAAACAAAAAATTCTTATCTTGGCTCCTGTTGGTCGTAGAAGGTACTTTTTTATTTTAAAACTGTATTTTTTTGCCAGCTATCCATTGCATCTATTTTCGGTGAGATAGCATAAACAAAAAACGCACGGTTTTTTAATGCACAATTTGAGAATGTTAATGTCAAAAAACGGTGTTATTTTTTAATAGGTCGCTTAATTACGTCTTTAAGATTACAATGACGCTTTCAGAATCATGTTTGGTTGAAAATTAACGCCTGTCCAGAGGCTTAAAGTTCATAACTTTTGGAGCCTCCGTTATAAACATATAGAATTGTGCGAAAACTATTGCACCTACAGCGCCCACTTTTGG